>NW_008360015.1:1928075-1930121 GCF_000622305.1 Nannospalax galili | reverse complement strand
CAGGGGGCAACAGGAACAAAGCCCTATTCATGGACTACCTGAAGAACAGTAGCTTTAGGGAAGGGCCGGGTATCCCACTCGTTTCTAGTAATCCCAGAATGTCCCTACCCACATCTGGGCAGAGATTTATTGTCAAAAATGAGGGCACAGATCCACTTCACAGCTAAAGGAGCCACTCTGCTTCACAATGGGGCACTGGTTCAGGTTCTAGTCACCAATGACCTGACTGAGGAATATAGACTCCTGATGGAGCCGATCCAACCAAACCGTGATATATCAGATTGGCTCCAAAAATTTCCCCAAGCCTGGGCAGAAACAGGGGGTATGGGTCTGGCAGGACACAGGCCTCCTGTATATGTTGAACTCAAAGCAGGGGTGGACCCTGTTAAAGTGTGCCAGTATCCTATGCCCCTAGAGGCAAAACGTGGAATTACTCCACATATCAGAAGATTAATGGAACTGGGGGTGCTGAGAACGACCCAGTCTGCCTCGAACACCCCACTCCTGCCTGTCACAAATCCCCAATCCTGGGACTATAGACCAGTACAAGATTTAAGGGAGGTGAACAAGAGAGTCATTGACATTCATCCCACTGTCCCCAACCCTTATACGTTACTCAGTACCCTGCCACCAGATCAGCAATGGTATAAGTTCTGGACCTCAAGGACGCCTTCTTCAGCCTGCCACTAGCTCCCAGCAGTCTGCCCTACTTTGCCTTCGAATGGCATGATCTGGAGGCAGGATTCAGTGGCCAGCTGACCTGGATGCAACTGCCTCAAGGGTTTAAAAATTCTCCAATTATATTCGATGAGGCCCTGCATGAAGATCTGGGTGAGTACAGAGCTCAACACCCCGATATAAGCCTGTTACAATATGTAGATGACTTATTGATCATGGCACTGGACCAGAAGTCCTGCCTGGAGGGGACAGAGGACTTACTCCACATACTTGGGGACTTGGGATACCGGGCCTCAGCCAGAAAAGCTCAGATATGTCTGCAAGAATTGACCTATCTAGGGTACATCCTCAGGGAGGGTCAGCGGTGGTTGACTAAGGCCCGCAAAGAGACTGTGCTAAAGATACTTGCACTGACCTCCAGAAAACAGGTGAGGGAATTGCTGGGTACTGCGGCGTTCTGCTGCCTCTGGATTTTGGGGTTCGCCAAAATTGCAAAACCCCCATATGAGGCTACCAAGGAAGGACAGGACTTCAACTGGATGCAGGAAAGGCAAGAGGCCTTTGAAACCCTAAAACGCAAGCTCTTAGAGGCCCCTGCCCTAGGACTACCAGACATAAGTAAACCTTTCTGTCTATATGTGGATGAACATAAAGGTATTGCAAAAGGGGTCCTCACCCAGAGAGTAGGCCCCTGGAAGAGACCTATTGCATACCTATCAAAGAAATTAGACCCTGTAGCAGCTGGATGGCCCCCCTGCCTGCGAATTATAGCAGCAGTGGCCCTGCTGGTTAAGGATGCTAACAAGTTAACCCTGGGACAGGACCTGCTTGTGGCAACCCATCATGCCCTCGAAGGGGTGCTCAAGCAATCCCCCGATTGATGATTGAGCAATGCCCAATTAACTCATTATCAGGCTCTGTCTAAAAGAGACCTTAACCAAATTAGCTTTAGAGACTGGCGCAGACTGGGTGGCTCTCCTCCCCTTTGCCCTTTTTTAGAGTAAGAAACACTCCATACCCTATGGGTTTGACCCCCTTTGAAATCATGTATGGAATCCCCCCTTCTATGACACCGAGCCTCCAAGCTGACCTAGTATCGACCTTGGGAGGCCAGGACCTACTGGACTCACTCCAGTGGATGCAGCTAACCCACCAACGGGTCTGGCCGCAACTCAGAGCCATATATGAAGCTGCTGTCCCCCGACAACCCCACAGGTTTAAATCGGGAGACTAGGTCTTCATCCGCAGACACCAATGGAAAAATCTCGAGCCAAGATGGAAGGGCCCCTTTGTGATCCTCTCGATGACTCCCACTGCACTCAAAGTGGATGGCGTCGCGGCTTGGGGGCACTACTCCCACGCAAAACC
>NW_008360015.1:1879984-1927181 GCF_000622305.1 Nannospalax galili | reverse complement strand
CTTCCCGGCATTTTTCCTGACTCCTTTGTGAAGTAGCAGCCACAGGAATGTAGCCTCCGGCTCTGTAACTATTAGGCTTTCCTGTGTGATTTTCAAGCAGTTTGGCAGCCTGGCGGGAGCCCATTTCCACACGCAAATGAGGCATCCCCAAAGTACCTATCAGCTGAAGCTTTTACCACTACCCCCACGGTATAAAGTTCCCTGATTCCCCTCAGTAATTGAAGGAGCTGGATCACTCTGGGACACTGAGACTTGGAGCCATGCAGAGCCATTGAATAAAGAGCTGTAACACTGAGTCTTACTGAGCTGAGTCTTGTCTCACTGCCTATGATCCAGCCTTCCCGGGAAGAGCTGTCTTTCCATCACTGACTCACGGATCCCAGCTTTAGCCGCCCTCACACTCTCCCGCCTGATCCAGCGGCCGGTGGATTTCACATCTTGAGGAAAGTGCACGGGTGAAATTAGGGCGGGACTTGGCTGGGCAAAGCCCTAGCAGCAGAGAGCCACGGAAGACGCAGGGAAGCAGCGGAGAAGCTGAGACCCGCTGCCACAACAGAGACGCAGAGCCGCGGTGCTGCAAGACCTTCAGCACCTCAAGCGGTGGACAGTGACGCGTGCCTGAGAACAGAGAAGCCGATCCCCGTGGAACTCGCTGCCTTCCAGGGCGCGCGCAGGGGACCAATCTCCGCGGGACCGCGCGCCCCATACTTTTGCATTTTGGTGTGTTGGGTCCTCGGTGGTCTTTTGGGGTCCAGTGGATGAGGTACAACATGTGTATGTCTTTTTGAGATAGGGTCTTCCTGCAGCCCCAGCTAGTCTGGAAACACTATGTAGACCAGGCTGGCCTTGAACTCACAGATACTTGCCTGCCTCTGCCTCCCAAGTTCTGGGACTAAAAGTGTGTGCCACCACCGCAGGCAGGGACCACATGTTTTTAATCCCAGCACTTCCAGGTCAGCTGGTGCTACAGGAGGACCCTGTCAAAAAAAAAAAAAAAAAAATGGGGCTGGGGAGATGGCTCAGCAGTTAAAAACACTGGTTGTTTTTGCAGAAGACCCAGGTTTGAATCCCAGCACCCACATGGCAAGTAACAATTGTCCCTAACTCAGGATCCAACAGCCTCTTATGACCTGTGTGGGTATTGCACGACACGGATGCACTTACCTACATGCAGGCAATACACTCAAACACATAAAAATAATAAATAAAATTTAAAAAAAAAAAAAGGAAAAGAAAATAGGGGAGGGCCAGCAGGATGGCTCACTATGTGAAAGCTCACCACAAAAGCCTACAGGACCTGAGTGCTGGCCACAGTACCCATGTGATGGTGAACAGAGGAACCCAGTCCACAAAATTGTCCTTTGACCTCCACATGTGCTGTAGCATGCAAGCACCCCCCCACACACACCAAAAATTTTAAAAAAGAAACACGATAAAGCCGGGCGTGGTGGCGCATGCCTTTAATCTCAGCACTTGGGAGGCAGAGGCAGGTAGATCTCTGTGAGTTCAAGGCCAGCCTAGTCTATGTAGTGAGTTCCAGGACAGCTGGGGCTAGAGGGAGACCCTGTCTCAAAAAGAGGATAAATTTGATAGATTTCCTGTTTAATTGCTTACCAAAATTGCTACAATTGGTCCTTGCTCTAACACTGGCAAAAAAATCCCTGTCCTTCCCCAAGGCAGAGTTTTGTCAAGGTACCCATCACATTGATTTTTTTTTTTTTTGACAGGGTCTCCCTATATAGGTCTGTTGTGGGGCCCTGACTCGTCTAACCATTTCTTTCTGCTTCTGTAATCTGCTTGGCTTAAGGCAGCACTAACTCCATTTTGACTGGCTGTTTCAGGCAAGCCCAGGCATGCCCAGACATGTTGTAATCTTCAGTTACCACCCCCATCCCGGAAAGCTATAGATCAAGCAAGCCCGGGCATACAGCAGCCTTATAAGGTAAAAACAGCAACTTCTGGCCCCACAGATAACAGTCAGAGCATTCCAATGCCCTAAAGACAGCCCCTACCAATTAGAATCCTCCCAGCACTCAGGGCATAGGACCATCCAATCATTTTAAAGGATGCTTGGCGTGCACGGGCTTCTGTGAAACTTCCCTATAAGAGCCTACCCCACCCTAGATCGGGGCTCTCAGTATGGATCTGCTGAGGGCCCGAGCTTAAGCCTGAATAAAGGCTCTTTGCTGTTGCATACACTCCTGACTCCTTGGTAGTCATTGGGGGGGGCGCGAGATCTGGGCGTAACATCTGTCTGGCCTGGAACTCTCTGTATAGACCAGGCTGGCCTCAAACTCACAGAGAATTAAAGGCTTGTACCACCACCGGTAAGATTTTTTTTTATGTATATGAATATTTTGCATGCATGTATAAGGTGTACCACATACATGAAATTTCTATGGAGGCCAGAAGAGGGCATTGGAAACCCTGTAACTGGAGTTACAGGGGCTTGTGAGCTCCCACCTGATGTGGGAGCTGGGAACCAAACAGAGGCCCTCTGCTAGTGTAGCAAGTGGAGTTAATCTCTGACCTCTTCCTCTGGCACCACCCAGAAAAATTTAATAAGCACAAACAGCCACTATTAAGGAGTGTTGGGATAAGTCAGGAGTGCCTGGAATGTAGAGCATGGCCAGGCCAGAGACCTCCCAGTGAGGATGGCAGGAAACTGGCCTGCTCCATTCTAGACACAATGTCTCTTACCCAACAGCCCCCAAGCAAAACTATTAGGTCTCCAATCCTTCAATCCTAAACGGGTCTCTTGTAGATCATGTGACTGGAGGACAGGACAAAGTAGCCTTAGAAGCCTCCTCCCTCTCCCTACCTGTCTGCCCACCAGAAAACCAACCCCACCTCTTTTCCCCGTGAAACCTTCATATATAAACCTCTGCTTCCAACATAATAAACGAGCTGTCCACTGACACAGTCTCCTGGCTGTTTCTTCCTGCTGTAGTCGCCGCCGTCCGAGGCCCCTCCCCACCCCCATCAGTCTCTTTCCTCACCCTGACTTTCCATGATGGGGACCAGCGGAGTCCAGGCTGAGGAGAGGCTGACAAAGGAGGTTCTATGACACACACCCTTTCATGTGTCCCTGAGGCTGTAACAACCATCCATGACATAACAACCATCATCCTCATCAGAGAGGTTGTGATTATCTTCAAGAGATCCTCAAGACCAGGCCTGTTGGGGCTGGAGAGACAGATCAGTGGTTAAGAGCACTCGCTGCTCTTTCAGAGGACCAGGGTTGGGTTCCCAGCATTCATATGGTAGCTAACAACTATAACTCCAGTTCCAGGGGATCCAACACTATCTTCTGGCTTCCATGGGCATTGCATGAACATGATGCACTTCCATACATACAGACAAAAACATTCATACACATAAAATAAAAATAAATGTTAAAGGCCAGGTGTGGTGACTCACACCTTTAATCCCAGCACTCAGGCAAATCTCTGAGTTCAAGGCCAGCCTGGTCTACATAGTTCCAGGACAGCTGGAGCTACAGAGAGACCCTGTCTCAAAAAGACCAAAAATAAACGTTAAAAAAAAAGCAGGGTTGACTGTTGACCTTCCCTCATTGAAGGAAGGGGTGGAGAAGGTCATTGCACCCTCACCTGGTAGTCACTCCTTCCTGCAACTCATAATTGGCTCTATGTAATTCTGCCCTAATTGCACGTGGTTTTGTAGTCTTTTCAGGTGCTTGAGGGTACAGACTGTGGAAGGATAACTGAAGGGGACTCCATCTGTGCAGCTATGGGGAAGTCCTCATGCATGCTGGGATGAGACCTCTGTGATGCTGCTGTTTTGGCGTCACCCACAATCCTGTAAGTAACCCCCTCAACCCATGCTCTGTAAGTAAACTCGATAAGCTCATTGGTTCCCCGGGATGAACTGTGATGGAATCATACTTTGGTTTCTCCTTGGTACTCTGTAAGAAGGGAGTGATGGGATTGGAGGATGGCTCAGTGGTTAAGAGCACTGGCTACTCTTGCAAAGAACCCAGGTTTGGTTCCCAGCACCCACACGGCGGCTAACAACTACTGTAACTCCAGGGGATCCAACACCCTCTTCTTGTGTCTGGTCATTGAATGCACAGGTACACTTAAATACATCTAGGCAAAACACTCATACACATAAAATAAAAAGAAATAAACTTTTTTTTTTTAAAAAACAAGAAGGGAGTGATGGGCGGTCATGATGGCTCAGTGGGTAAAAGTCTCTGCTGCCAAGCCTAAAGATCTGAGTTTGATCCCCAAGACCCACATGGTGGAAAGAGAGAACTTTTCTGTTGCTGTGATAAAACACTGTGACCAAGGGAACTTATAGAAGGAAGAGTTTATTTGAGCTTATGATTTCAGACGAATTAGAGGTTGTCATAGTGGGGAGGCACGGTGGCAGGAGGTGGTCAGAGCAGCAGCAGAAAGCGAAGCTTTCACATCTTCAGGCAGGCACAGAAGCAGAGAGTGATTGGAAATCTGGCAAGGCTTAAGAACTCTCAAAGCCTCCCCCAGTGACACACTTCCTCCAGCAAGGCAACATCTCCTAAAACCTCCCAGAACAGCACCATCAACTGGATACAAAATGTCCAAATACTTGGAGCCTATGGGGAACATTCTCATTCAAACCACCACATGGTGATATCTTTTTTTGTAAATGACAATGACCATTTGATCAATTCCTAGCCCAATTAGCCTGGCCTAGTACAGATCAAAAGGTGAAGGATGTCCTGATCCATGCTTGGATAGCTATTTTGTAAGTTTTGATGATCAAGTGAATTCAGGAAGGATTTTTCCTGAGATAACACGGCCCATCATGAAAAGAATCATGGGCCCGGTGTCAGCCATGAAATGATGACATAATGCCCTTTAATCCCCATCTGTACTTCTGTTCTTTGATGGGACTAAAAGCCTTAGTTGCTGGTTCTGAGACTTTATGCACAAAAAGAGAATAAACAAACTTTCCAACTGTCTCCTAGGTAAGTGCTTTATCTCAGCTGTTTGAAGAATTCTTCCATAACAATTTTGGTTTGTCAATTTGGACTTTGGTGGAATGGTACTTTGATCTGTTGACAACATCTGGGATGAATAGATGTTTGTCATGGTCACCCCAGGGAATTAACACAACACATTCATTTGTACCCATCATTTCTTAAAAGAGCTTATTTTCACCCATTCATAATTTCTTATCTATATTAAATTAAAAAAAATTTTTTGGTCTTTTTTAAGACAGGGTCTTCCTGTAGCTCCAACTGACCTGGAACTCACTATGTAGACCAGGCTGGCTTTGAACTCACAGAGATCCTCCTGCCTCTGCCTCCCAAATGCTGGGATTAAAGGCATGAGCCACCACACCTGGCTTAAATTTTTATTTTATGTGTATTAGTATTTTGCCTACATGTATGTAAGTCTACCACATGTGTACAATGCCCTCAGAGACCAGAAGAGGGCACTGTATCCCCTGGAACTGGAGTTACAAATGATTGTTAATCACCAGGTAGGTATTGGGAACTGAACTCGGGTCCTTTGCAAGAGCAGCCAATGTGCTTAACCATCTCTTCAGTCCCTTCTCATGTTTTATTAATATTTGTGTTTGTGTGTGTGTGAGTGTGTGTGTTAGAAATGGAGTTAGGGTCCCAAAGAAAATGACCACACAAACCCAAAGTATTTCAGCAAAGCAAAAGTTTTACTTTGGTAGGAGGGTACAAAGGTGATCTAATTCAGCAAGCAAGGTGCCCAACAGATCTCCACTGGGCTTTTGTGTTGTGTTGCTTTTAAGACAGGGTCTCACTATTTAGCCCTGACTTTCCTGAAACTCATTATGTAGACCAGGCTGGCCTCGAACTCACAGAGATCCACCTGCCTCTGACTTTTGAGTATGTCTAGGAATTTTAATTAATTCCTGAATCATACCAGACTCCATCTTCTGGGTTTTTATTCCTAATGCAAAGACCTGTGCCTCACTCAGTGGTCTAGCTTGGCCTCACACTCTTACACGATTGGTGTGCTGGTTAGTTTTTGTCAACTTGACAAAGTAGAATCACCTGGGAGAGGAAGCCTCAACTGAGTTTTTCCTTCATTGGATTGGCCTATGGCCATGTCTCTGAGACATTTTCTTAATTGCTAATTGATGCAAGAGGATCGAGCCTACTGTAGACAGTGCCATCCCTTGGTAGGTGGGCCTGAACTGTGTTAGAAAGGTAGCTGAGCAAGCCAGTAAGCAGCATTCCTCCATGGTCTCTGCTTCAGGTCCTGCCTTTGCTCCCCAAGTTGTTTTTGGCCAGTATTTTACTGAAACAACAGAAAAGCAAACTAGAACACTTGGCTAATTCAGAACAGCATAGCTGATAACCAAAATGAAACTTTTGAGAGCAGGATTCAACTTTGAACACACACTTTAATCTTAGAAAAATGATGAGTTGCGTGGGGAAGGATTATTGCCAGATGGTGGTGTTTTTTTTTGTCTTTTCGAAGCAGGGTCTCCCTGTAGCCCCAGCTGTCCTGGAACTCACTATGTAGACCAGGCTGGCCTTGAATCACAGAGATCCACTTGCCTCTGCCTCCCAAGTGCTGGAACTACAGGCATGCGCCACCACGCCCAGCTCAGATTTTTTTAAAAAAAATATTTTATTCATTAATTTTTATTTTATGTGTATTTGTGTATTGCCTACATGTAGGTCAGTGCACCCATGTTGTGCAATGCCCACGGAGGACAGAAGAGGCCGTCGGATCCCCTGGAACTGGAATTATGGACAGTTGTTAGCTGTCATGTGGGTGCTGGGATTCGAACCTGGGTCTTCTGCAAGAACAGCCAGTGTTCTTAACTGCTGAGCCATCTCTCCAGCTCTGCCAGATGGTGTTTTTATAAATTTCTTTAAAGGGGCTGGAGAGATGACTCAGCAGTTAAGAGCACTGACTGCTCTTGAGAGGACCCGGGTTTGATTCCCAGCACCCACATGGCGGCTACAAACTGTCCTTAACTTCAGTTCCAGGGGAATCTGAAGCCCTCTTCTGACCTCTGTAGCACTGCACGACATGGGTGCACTCACATACATACAGGCAACATACTCATACACATAAAATAAAAATAATAAAATATTAAAAAAAATAAATTTCTTTAAAGGTGGAACTTTCTTTGTCTCATTTTACCCTTTGATACAGTTCATTTACATTTTCCAGGAGGGTATGTACACATGAGTGTGGGTGCCCTCAGAAGCCAGAAAAGGATGTCAGATGCCCTGGAATTAAGAGTCACAGGTCATTGTGAGCAGCCTGACATGGCTGCTGTTAACTGAACCTTGGTTCTCTGCAAGAGCAGTAAGTACACTTAATTGTTGAACAATCTCTCCAGTCCCCCCCCCCCTTTTATTCAGTCCAGAACCTCAGTCCATTGGATGGTGACATCCATATTCAGGATAGGTCATCCCTGTTTAGTTACTTTCTGGAAATACACACACACACACACACACACACACACACACACACACACAAGTGCGTGTGCGTGAAGGGGGCGTGTTTCCTGGGTGATTGTAAATCTAGTCAAGTTGACATGGAACATTACACTGAGTAGTTCCAGAGTATCTGATGTCCTCTCTGGCCTCCATGGGCACATACACTCACGTGTATATACACACACATAGACAATTAAAAATAAAAATCAATTTTTAAAAGAGAAAGCCAACAGAGCACTGAAGTCTTTCTCCCCTTTGGGCTGCAGATGCAGTGTGACCAGCTGATTTCCAGTCTTGCTGCCTTCCCAGCCATGACGGACTGTGTCATCCTAAACTGTGAGCCAAAGTGAGTCTTCTATAAGTGGCTTCTCGGCAGGTATTTGGTCACAGCAATGAGAAAATATCTAGTACACTCAGGAATGTGCTCCTTAATTGAGCATGCTCAGGAGTGGGTTAGCCCCTTTATGAACATGTATAGGCTCAATGAATAGAATCCCCAGGCTTCCTTTGTCCAAGGAGGGCACTGATTTAGAAATAAGTCCCAGGCTGTCCTTGCCTGCTACAGGTAATAAATCTTTCTCCACTCTTAAATGTCATGGTGTGCTTAATTGTTGGGAAACCCTGCTGTTAGGGTTGCAGATCTCCAAGTCCAGATAGCCCTGAGGGGCTTGGTGCCAAATGGAAAAACTCCCCTTTCCAACAGGGGGCCTCCTGCTCTCTTCCTGGCTCACCTTGAAGTGCCACCAAACACAGAAGCCTTATCTGAAACATGACCTTTGGAATAGTTACCTGTAGTAAAAACTACTCCCAGGTTTTTTCTATATGATAATCAGGCATTGTCTGATAGTCTGGAAGATAGGAGCCCACTGCCACATGTAAATAAAGCATACTATGAGCACCTATCAACTGAGGCTTTTGCTACTGCCTCCACACTATAAATTCTCTAGTTTTCCCACTAATAAACGGAGCTGTTTTTCACTGTGCCTGGAGCTGTGTCATTGCTGGTTCACTGCGCCTGGGATCAGCCTGTGATCAGTTTCCCTGGAAGAGCTGTCTTCCGTCAGCGCCCACGGGCCGTTCTGACCCCGTTTGCCGCTTCTGCTCTCCCTGCCCTTGTGGGCTTGTGGCCAACGACCCACGAAGAAAGGGAGAGCCCCCCGCAGCTGGCCCGAGCCTCCTGCAGCTGGCCCACCGAGCCGCCCTGCACTTAATTTTTTATTTCTTTGGGTTTTTTGATATTTATTTCATTTTTGCTGGGTGTGATGATACATGCCTTTAAATCCTAGCACTCAGGAAGTAGAGGCAGGTGGTTCTCTGTGGGTTCTAGGACAGCCTGCTCTACATAGTGAGTTCCAGTCAGGGCTACATAGTGAGTCCTTGTCTCAGAAAAACAAAACAACAACAACAACAACAAGAGTTATTTTATTTTTAATTATGGGTCTGTGAGAGGGTATGTGTACCTGCATGCTGGTGTGAACAGAGGCCAGAAGCCAGCAGCTTATGAAAGACCTCCTTGAAGCTGGAGTTAAAATTGGTTGTGAGCCATCCAATGTGGGTGCTGGGAGCCAAACTCGGGTCCTCTGGAAGAACAGTACCTGCTCCCTGAGACATCTCTCCAGCTGCATATTTCTTTGTTTTCCTTTTGATTTGTTTTGTTTGTTTTTTAAGATACTTCTATTTTATGTGTACGAGTATTTTGAATGCATGTATATATGTGTACCATCTGCATGTAGTGCTTTGGCAGCCAGAAGAGGGCATCAGATCCCCTGGAATTGAAACCACAGGTGGTTGTGAGCTGCCATGTGGAGGCTCTACAAGAGCAGCAAGCCATCTCTTCTGCCTTCTTTTTGGTGGGGGCAAAGTCTTGTCAGCAGTAAGGGCACAGAAACACAACTTCATCTTCCTACTCACTCTCAGCGGCCCAAAGAATAGAAACGTCGACTAAAGTCAAAATGAATCCCTGGCTTCCACTCCGAAATGAATATCAAAACTAGCCAGTTTTTGATGAACCACAATTCGATATTTTAGTGAATATATGGAGCTATATTTTATTTACTTTGTATGTATGTATGTGTGTGTGTGTGTGTGTGTGTGTGTGTGTGTAGGTGTGTAGGTGTGCATGCCATGGTGTACATGTGCAGTCCAAGAACAATTTGTAGGAATTGGTTCTCTCCTTTCACCATGTGGACCTGGAGATTGAACTCAAATCATCAGGCTTGTTGACAAGTGTCTTTACTCACTGAGTCCATCACATTGGCACCCAAAGATATTTTCAGATACGCTTAAGCATGAGGGTTGGGAGAGAGGTGCTCTGAAGAAAGCAAGTCACACCCAAGTGTGTGCACAAACTTCTCAAGAGAGAGTCAGAATCAGTTATCCTAGCTATATATACCATTTTGATGGCTCTCAAGTTGTATCTCAAAAGGCTGCTAAGAAATGTTTTGCTGTTGTAATTAATGAATTTTAAAAAAATTTATTATTTTTTTTCATGTGTATGTATGTGTGTATTGCCTGCATGTAGGTAAGTGCACCCGTGTCGTGCAATACCCTCAGAGGTCAGAAGAGGCTGTTGGATCCCCTGGGACTGGAGTTAACAGACAGTTGTTAGCTGCCATGTGGGTACTGGGATTCAAACCTGGGTCTTCTGTAAGAACAACTAGTGTTCTTAACCACTGTGCCATCTCTCCAGCCCCATGAATGTATTTTTTTTTTTTTGGTCTTTTTGAGACAGGGTCCCCCTGTAGCCCCAGCTGTCCTGGAACTCACTATGTAGACCAGCTGGCCTTGAACTCGCAGAGATCCGCTTGCCTCTGCCTCCCAAGTGCTGGGATGAAAGGTGTGAGCCACCATGCCCAGGCTTATTTTTTATTTTTACATCTATGAGTGCTTTGCTGGCATGTATGTAAGTGCATCACATGCATGTGCTGCCCACAGAGGCCAGGAGAGGGCGGCAGATCCCCTGGAGCTGGAGTTACAAATAGTTATGAGCTGCCATGTGGGTGCTGGGAACCAAACCTGGGTCCTCTGTAAGAGCAGCTGGTGCTCTAAATCTCTGAACCATTTCTCTTGCCTCCTCCCAACTACCTTTTATTTTGAGACAGGGTCTCCCTGTAGGCCCAGCTGGCCTGGAACTTACTATGTAGACCAGGTTGATCTTGAACTCACAGACATCCACCTGCCTCTGGCTGCAGAGTGCTGGGGTTAAAGGTGTGACCCAGCAGGATAGCCCAGGAATTCTTTCCCATTCCCCTACCTTCTTCCTCTCTTTAGATGAGTGAAGTTATAGGGTGACCTCAGAGGTGCCTTGAATGGAGTTATACTCTGATAAGGTAAAACCAGGAGCCTCTGCGGCTACACAGGAGTTTAGCACATGTCCTTTTCCTGTAAATGGTGCTTCTGGTGAGATTTCTAGAAAGTCTAGAAAATGCAGTTTATACTTAGGAGAAAGATGGTAAGCAGTTGCTAATTGTGCTGGAATTTTGATTCTCTCTTGGGCAGAGGCTTCAACCAGATTCCAGGGTGAAGGGCTCCTTTTCTTTCTCACGTCCCCCAAATTTCCCATTTTTGTATCCTGCCTTAGTCTCTCATAACCTAGCCTGGCCTCTAACTCACTATGTAGCTGAGGCTGGCCTCAAACTTCTGATCCTCTGGCCTCCACTTCATAAGTGCTAAGAACACAAACGCCCGGCTTGGTGTGCTTCTTTTGTTTTTTTTTTTCCACTCACCAAATGCAAACCTGCTATGTCTGGTTATAGTTTGACCCCAGGCATCTCCCCGGGAAGGCTCACTTTGTCCTTTTCTCTTTAATGCTCACTTGGCCAGAGGACAGGATGTTCCATTTATGCGTCACTGTGTATGTGTGAGTGGGTGTCATAAGAGATGGTGCTAACAACAGCAGCCAGAGGGACCAGCGTGTAGAAGGTATTCAGAAATTGATTTCTACATGAACTTTAGCTGAGTCATATTCAAGGCCTTGGAGGACTGACGGAAGCTAGGCTTTATTTTTTGCTAACAGCTCTTCAGCAAGCAACTTCTTTGCAGCAAAATATATGCTCAATAGCAGGCATACAGATGTAGGCACAGTGCATTGGCTTAGCAAAGGATGTTGGGAAAAGGTTGTACAGCTCTGTAGGAACTAAATGAGGTCTATGGGAGCTACATTGTGAGAACTTGTGTGGAGGGGATAGCTTTTAGAATAGTAAAGAGGCCAGTGTGGTAGTGCACGCCTTTAGTCCCAGCACTTGGGGTGGTGGGAGACAGGCAGATCTCTGTGAGTTTAGGGCAAGCCTGGTCTGTATAGTGAGTTCTGGGCCAGCTGAGTCTACAGGAAGACCCTGTTTAAAAAAAAAACAACAAAAAAACCCAACCAAACAACCAAACACCAAACAAAAAATAGAATAGCAAAGGGCTGTGGCAACAGCTCAGCAAGCGCTTTGCAAGCATGAAGACCTGAGTTCAGTTTCCCAGAACTCCTGGAAGTGCACTTACCTACTGAGAAATCTTGCTAGTTCTTCATTTTCATTTGTTTATTTTATTATTATTTTTTAATTTATTTGTTTTCAGTTTGTGTATGAGTGTTTTGCCTGCATGTAAGTGCACCCATGTTGTGCAATGCCCACAGAGGCCAGAAGAGGGCACTGGATGCCCTGGAACCAGAGTTACAGACAGTTGTTATCCACCATGTGGGTGCTGGGAACAGAACCTAGGTCCTCTACAAGAGCAGCCAGTGCTTTTAACCATTGAGCCACTTCTCCAGCCCCTTTAAAAACTTTTTTGAGACAGGGTCTCACTGTATAGTCCTAGGTGACCCTGGTACTTACTATGTAGACTAGGCTGGCCTCAAACTCACAGAGATCTGCCTGCCTCTGCTTCCCAAGTGCTGGAATTGAAGGCATGTGCCACTATACCTGGCTTTTTATTTATATTTAAAAAAATATTTTATGTGGATGAGTGTTTTGCCTGCATGTATGTGCATCATGTATGCAGTTCTTATGGGGGCAAGAGAAGGCACTGAATCCCTGGACAGTTGCTAGCTACCGTGTGGGTACTAAGAACCAAACCCAGGTCCTCTGCAAGAGCAATAAGTACTTTTAGGAACTGAGCCATCTCTCTAGCCCTATTTGTGTTTTTTTCTTTTTTAAGGACCAGAACACTTCTTTGTAACACAGGTTTTGAACTCCTTATCCTCCTGCCTCCTACTAATCCTCAGCCTCTTCCTTTCTTTCTTTCTTTCCTTCCTTCCTTCCTCCCTCCCTCCCTCCCTTCCTTCCTTTTCTTTCTTTCTTGGTGTTTTTGAGACAGGGTCCCCCTGTAGCCCCAGCTTTCCTGGAACTCACTATGTAGACCAGGCTGGCCTTGAACTCACAGAGCTCTGCCTGCCTCTGCCTCCTGAGTGCTGGGATTAAAGGCATGCGCCACCATGCTCGGCTTCTACTTTTTTATTTTAAAACAGGATCTTACTCTGCAGTCCTAGCTGGCGCAGAACACATTGGCCTAGAGTAGCCTTGAACTTGTGGGTGATTCTCCTGCCTCAACCCCCTAAGTGTTGGGATTATAATAAGCATGCACCACCACACCCAGCGTTCAAGGTGGCCTTGAAGGTAGTTTCTGTGACACAGATGACTATGGTTACTCTATCATTATTATGCAAGACAATAAAATTACACATATAAAAATAATATGCCTTGGGCTGGAGACATGGTTCAGCAGTTAAGAGCACTAGCTTTTCTTGCAGAAGACCTAGGTTTGAATCCGAACACCCACATGGTGGCTAGCAATAGTTAACTCCAGTTCCAGGTGATCCAACCCCCCTCTTCTGTCCTCTGTGGGCACTACACGGCATGGGTGCACTTACACACATGCAGGCAATACACTCATATACATAAAAACAAACAATATGCTTTATTTCATTTAGTACATTAAAAATTATTTTACCTTTATTATTTATTTATTGGGTGGGGAAGCACACACACCACAGTAAGGTGTAGAGATCAGAGGATGACTCACTAGAATTGGGTCTTTCCTTCTGCCACATGTGTCCTGAGACTCAAATAAGTTGTCAGTCTTGCTGGCAAGCACCTTTATTCGCTGAGCCATCTCACTGGCACTATTTAGTCTTTTATTTATTTTCTAAGCAGTGGTCACACCACTCAAGGGGTCTCACTTGGCCCTTTCTTTTTTAGTTTTTTGAGACAGGGTCTCACTATATAGCACTGTCTGGCCTGGAACTCACTATGTAGACCAGGTACACGCCTTTAATCCCAGCACTTGAGAGGAAGGGACAGATATATCTTAGTGATGGAGGCCAGGATGGCCTGAGTTACGCGCCGGCTGGGGCTACAGGGAGACCCTGTCTCAAAAAAGTTGAGAGAGAGAGAGAGAGAGAGAGAGAGAGAGAGAGAGAGAGAGAGAGAAACTCTTAACTGCTGAGCTGTTGCTCCAGCCCCCGCAGTTGTAATTCTTTTTTAGAATTCTTATTTAAAAGTATTTATTTTTAATTGTCCAAGTGTTTTGCTTGCCTGTATGTATACCTAGTGTGTGTGCTGTGTCCGTGAAGGCCAGAAGAGAGTGATGGAGCTACCACGTAGGTGCTGGGACTTGAACCCAGGTCCCCTGTAAGAACAACCAGTGTTCTTAGCTGCTGAGTTATCTCTCCACCCCGTTTTTCTCTTGTTTTTTTTTCGAAACAAGATCTCATTGTATAGTCTTGGCTGGCTTGGAGTGTACTATGTAGCCCAGGCTGACCTCAAACTCACAGAGCTGACCCTGTCTGAACCTCCAGAGGGCTAGGATTAAAGGCATGTACCACCATGCCTAGCTACCACCTTATTTTATTTTAAGATTATTTATTTTTATTTTATGTGTATGGGTGTTTGTGTGCATGTATGCTTATGTACTATGTGCATGCTTGGTGCCCTTGGAGACCAGAAGAGGGCATTATAATTCCCTAGAACTGGAGTTACAGGTGGTTTTGAGCCATCTTGTGTGTATTAGGAACCTAATCTGGGTCCTCTGCAAGAGCTTCAAGTGCTCTTAACCATTGAGCAACCTCTCCAGCCAAGAAGTTGTAATTCTTTAATTTTTATTTTATGTGTATGAGTGTTTTGCTTGCATGTATGTCATGCAATGCCCATGGAGGTCAGAAGAGAGTGCCCGTTCCCCCAGAATTAGAGTTAGGAAGGGTTGTTAGCTACCGTGCGGATGCTGGGAATCAAACCTGGGTTCTCTGGAGGAGCAGGCAGTACTCTTAACTGCTGAGCCATCTCTTCAGTTCCAGCAGTTGTAATTCTTGATGAATAAGTAAAATTTTCTAAGGTCCTTAAGGAATTCTAATGATAGCCAGTATTGATTGAGTCCTTATTGCCACCCAAATAATGTTCTGTGTTTAGCCTGGTATGTTAGGTGGGATTGCTAGAGGAACAGATCCAACAGAATGTATATCTATCATAAAAGGGGGTTTACTAGATTGACTTACACAATAAGGGCTCTAGGTAAGAGAGTGGAGCTTGGTTAACGTGTGACAGTACTCAGGCTGCTGGGGACTCTCAGGAGGCAGGGGATAAGTGGGGGTGTCTTGCACCCTCTCTATTTAGGACTGAGTTAGCAGGTGGGTCTGGGCTCTCTAAGCATTGATGCCAACAGAGAGACCATTCAAACCTCTCAGTGTGCTTGGAGAGCTCTTGCCCAGGTATATAGCTAGGTAGAGGCCCAGCTAAGACCGAGATACAGGATGCCCACACTTATGTGGGGCCATGCCAAACCTACGGCTGACTTCTAGGACAGACACATTCTGCTCTATTATGTCAGAGGAACACCTGCTTGGACCAAGGAGCCGTGGGATCATCTGTTATTGGTGACAATGAAGTGAGTGCTAGCCCATGTTTGAGTCCAGCATTTGCCTCTCCCTGCTTCCTAGGTGTGGATACAGTGTGACCAGCTGCCTCACACTCCTGACACTATGCCTTCCCACCATGATGGACTGCGCCCTCAGACGGTGAGCCCGAATAAACCCTTTCTTCTTTAAGTTGCTTGTGTCAAGTAGTTTGTAAACCAAGGCAGAAAGAAACTAATACAGAGAGGGTCAGTCCAGGTCTGGAATGAATGGTGGTCTTGAGTGTGCAGAAGGAAGGTGGAGGCCCAAGGATTCTGCTTGCCTCTGAGGATGCTGAGTCAGAGCTCAGGACCACAAGGAGGATGCTGGGAGGAAGCCAGGAAGAGCGGAAGGCAGGATCCGCAAGCCACAGGGTTCCCAGGAGGGAAGGGTTGCTGGGCGCTGGGGAGGGCTGTGTGGGCGGAGCAGCATCCGGAAGCTGGGAACCGCTCCTGCATCTCCGCGCACATCTCCTGCTGCACCGGGAGAAGCGCTCCCGCCCCCAGACCTCCATTCCGGCTCCTAGCCAAAACCATGGGTGTCTGGTGTCGCCTCGGCGGCATCCTCTGGCTCGCCTGCCTTCTGCCCCTAACCCTGGGAAGGGTGCCTACAGGTAATCCGCAGCCTGTCAGCGGTGGGGTTGGGTAGGGGTAGGGGTAGGGGTGGGGGTGGGGGTGGGGAGGGGGTGGTGTACCTGGAAACTGAGGTAAGGAGATGGAAGATGACGCCTGTCGGCGTGCATCCTGTCTCTCCCTGGCACCCTTCTGTCGCCCAGGCACTTGAGTTACCTACCTGTTCCTCTTGATTCAGCCTCCATCGCGAACGGATCTCCGATCTGCTTTTTGCGCGCAAGCGCGCCAATGGCAGGCACGTCCATCTTGATGCTCCGGGACTGGTACCTGCCCGAGGAGGAATAGGGAGAATGGCTTCGGGGAGGCCAGGATGAGCCAGGGGAGGTCATCCCGCCACAGCCATGGGGGAGCCATGGGGGAGCCCCGCCAGCTTGTCCTGGTGGGGCAGCGTTTTTGCCTTAAGATGGTTTCTGCCCTGCTGTACGAGTCTCCATCTCAGGAGGCCAGTCTGCCATTTCCTCCCTGGGAATGATTTGTTATTTTATTTCATTTCATTTCCTTTTATTTTGTTTTGTTGAGTCAGTGCCTTACTATGTAGCTCTGGCTGGCCTGGAACTCATGATGTAGATCAGGCTGGCCTTGAACGCACAGAGGTTCTACCTCTGTTTCCTGAGTGTTGGGATTAAAGGCATGCATCACCACATTCAAATCTTAAAAAAAAAATTCTTTTGAAGCCGGGTGTGGTGGCATATACCTTTAATCCCAGCACTTGGGAGGCAGAGGCAGGTGAATCTCTGTGAGTTCAAGGCCAGCCTGGTCTACCTTATGAGTTCCAGGACAGCTGGGGCTACAGGGAGACCCTGTCTCAAAAAGACCAAAAAACATTTTTTTTTTTTTAGATTTATCCATATTTTATGTGTATGAGTGTTTGCCTGCATGTAAGTGCACCAGTGTCATGAAATGCTGGCAGAAGACAGAAGAGAGTGTTGGATCCCCTGGAACTGGATTATGGTCCATTATTAGCCACCAAGTAGATGCTGGGAATCCCATCTAGGGCCTCTGCAAAAGCAGCTAGTGCTTTTAACCACCGAGCCGTTTCTCCAGCCTCATGAGATCCTATCTTAAACAAACAAACAAACAAATGAACAATAAAAACCTAGCAAGAATGGTTGGGGACTCTGGGAAGCCAGAAAACATGTCCTTACATAGAGGAGAAAGTAGGGTCCTGGGACTCTAGGGCTAGCCTTTCTGGTGCCTCAACTGGCTTTCATGCTACAAATGGGAAAAATAGGGCAAGGGAGGCAGCAAGTCTGGATGTCAGCCTGTTGTGTGGCTTTTTCTGGGGAGACACAACAGACATCTACTTCAGTTAAGGCACCAATGACAGACCAATGTAATGAGCCATTTCTCCAGCCTTGGCATCTTGATTTAAATGGGTTTATCATTAAACTAATGGCTCTGAAGGAAAGACATTCACAGAGTGGACGTGGGACATGAGCAAAAGGAAAGACTGGAGCCAAAGTCCCTAAGAGGGGACTTTCCTCCGAAGTGAATGGGGCACATCTGAAGACAGACTAGCTTCCTAGTTTTGCTGATGAATTCAACAGGTGTCCTGTGAAGAGGAACATGCTCTTCAGTTCTGAGCACTCCCAGGACCTGTAGACGTGGGGAACTCAGAAAGGGTTCAATCAGTAACACCTAGGTGAACAGTCTGAAACAATACCAGCTGACCTGGTTCTTCTGCCACACCTTAATCTCCAGACGTTGTATGGCTCAGTGGTACCATGGAGAGAGTGTGTGTGCGTGTGTGTTTGCATGTCTATGTGTGAGCGTACATATGCTGGTACACATGCATTTGGGTTTGTGTGCATGCACTTGTGGAGGTGAGATGCTGACCCCCAGCATCTCCTCCAGTCGCTGTTCATCTCTAGCACAGCCTGATACTGTCCACTAACCACATATGTTTGTTGGGCACTTGGGATTTTTATTTTATTTTTGAATTCTATTTGTTTTTATTTTATGTATACAAGTGTTCAGCCTGCATATATGGAGAGGAGAGGCCACTATCATACAATATCAGGAAAGGCCAGAAGAGGGTGTTGGAGCCCATGAAACTGGAGTTACGAAGGGTTAGCTGCCATGTGGGTGCTGGAACTAAAACTAGGTCTTCTGCAAGAATAGCCAGTGCTCTTAACTGCTGAGCCATCTCACATTATCACTTGCCTAATATGATCTTGAAACCCAATTCTTAGTTTTTAATTAAATTTAAGCAATCACGTTAGAATATGGAACTCACCAGTTCTAGACTGGCTAGCCAGCAAGATACTAGGGATCCTCCTGTCTCTGCCTCCCCAGTGTTGGGACAGAGATGCACCACCCTGCTCAGATTTTTTGAAAAATTAATTAATTTTATTTTACTCATATGAGTGTATATATGCATGTAAGCACACCACATCTGTGCAGTGCTGGGGGAGACCAGAAAAGGGCATCAGATCCCTTTGAACTGGAGTTACAGATGGTTATTAGTCTCCATGTGGGTGCTGGGAGCTGAACCACGTCCTCTGCAAGAGCAGCCAGAGATTAAAGGTGTGTGTCACAATGCCCAGCTAATAAAATAAAATTTAAGAGCATGAGGGAGAGCAGAAATCCAGAGGGATTGGAGCATCCATGGTCAATAGAGTGTTGAGCAAACATAAATTATTTGTGCCTGCTGTGGTGGCTAACCACAGATCATTGTTACATACTTGAGATGTGTGACTGAGAAGCTGAATCCTTAGTTTTAATTAAATGTAGGCAATCACATTAGAATAATTTACATTTAATTACATGTGTTTTTTAAACCACTATACCACACGGTGCAGAGACTGGAGAGTACATGTTGCTGGCTGTATCAGCCCTTAGTGAAAGTTGAGCCACACAGGGGTGACTTTGGCTGGGAAAGTGGGTTTCAGTGAAATGAGCTAAGTGTAGCTCAGTGTGGTGGCCGGTGCCTATAACCACAGCACTCTGGAGGCTGAGGCAGGAGGATTGTCATGAATTCAACTCCAGCCTGGTTTACATAGGGAGTTCCAGGCCAGCCAGGAACCTGCTTCTCCCCGCCCCCCGCCCCAATACTGGGTCTTATGTAGCCCAATTTAACCTTGAACATGCTATGTAGCCAAGAATGACCGTGAATTCCTTTAAAATTTATTCTTTATGTGTATGAGTGTTTTGCTTACATGCATGTAATTGTACCTTGTGGAGGCCAGAAGAGGGCATCGATCTCCTGGAACTGGAGTTATTGATGCTTGTGAGCTGCCATACGTGTGCTGGAAACTGAACCTGGATCCTCTGCAAGAGCAGCCAGTGCACTTAAGCACTGAACCATCTCTCCAGCACCACTCCCCTTATTATTAGTTGCTATTGTTAATCTCTTGCTGTGCCTGATTTATAAATTAAAGTTTACCATGAATGGTATGAGGGAACGAATGAGTGAATGAATAGGAGAAAACATGATCTACAGAGTCAGGTGATGTCTTGGATTTCAGATGTCAACTAGGGGTCTGCAAATAAATAAAGAGCACTTTGTTTTGTTACATTTATTTATTTGATGTGTATGTGCATGCATGCGTGTGTCTCAGCACAAGTGTGGAGTCAGAGGACAATTTAAAGGAATCAGTTTTCTCCTTTTGCCCTGTGGGTCCCAGGGATCGAACTCAGATCATCAGGCTTGGTAGCAAGCACTTTCACCCACTGAACCATCTTGCCACTCCCCACTCTGTTATAACTGATGCCCCATTGCGACCGGAGAGACGGCTCAACGGTTAAGAGCACTGACTGCTCTTGCAGAGGACCCGGGTTTGATTTCCAGCACCCACATGGTGGCTATGAACTGTCCTTAACTCCAGTTCCAGGGGAATCTCTGACTTCCGCGGCATTGCACGACACGAATGCACTCACACACATGCAGACAATACACTCATACACATTAAAAATAAAAATATTATAAAAAATAACTGATGCCCCATTAGAGGTGACCAAGAAGCTCCTTGTAGTTCCCTTCCTGAGATACAGTCTGTGTATGTCTCTTAGGTCTCTATGATCTTAATCTTACCACCAATGGACCTGCCACCACTGGAGCAGAAGTGACCATTTCAGCCAGCCTGGTGGCCAAGGACAATGGCAGCCTCACCCTGCCCCCAGACACCCACCTGTACCATTTCCACTGGATCTACTCACCACTGATGCTCACTGCCAAGATGGAGAAGGATCTGACCTCAACCATCCAAGTGGTGGGCAATGTGCCTGGGGACTTTCCGGTGTCTGTCTGGGTCACTGCCACCCACTGCTGGATGTGCCAGCCTGTAGCCAGGAACATGGTGGTCCTCAACTTTACTGGTAAGGATCTTCTCTACCTGTTTGCCTTCTAAGTTTTTTAAAATTATTTTATGTGTAGGAGTGTTTTACCTGTATGTATGTAAGTACCATGTTGCAGAGGCCAGATCGGATCCCTTGGAACTGGAGTTACTGATGGTTGTTAGCTGCCATTTGGGCATTGGGAGCTGAACCTGGGTCCTCTGCAAGAGCAACCAGTGTTCTTAATGGCTGAGTCACCTCTCCAGCCTGTCTTCAAACTCTTGTGCCTCATTTATAGGCAAGGACTTCACCACTGACCTAAACCCCTAGTCTTCCTTTCAAACTGTGTGTGTGTGTATAAATGTTTGTGTGCTTATGTGTGTAGGAGTTTGTAGGCCAGAGACAACAGTGTGTCCTTTATTCGTCAGGTGACATCTGCCTTTTTTTTTTTTTTTTGGTCTTTTTGAGACAGGGTCTCCCTGTAGTCCCAGTTTACCTGGAATGCACTATGTAGACCAGGCTGGGCTGGCCTTGAGTTCACAGAGATCTGCCTGCCTCTGCCTCCTGAGTGCTAGGATTAAAGACGTGTGCCACCATGCCTGGCCTTTTTTTTTTTTTTTTTTTTTTTTGACAGGGTCTCCCTAGCCTCAGACAGCCTGGATCTCCCTAAGTAGAACCGACTGGCCTCAATCTCACAGAGATCTGCCTGCCTCTGCCTTCCAAGTGCTACGATTAAAGGCTTGAACCAGCACGACCAACCCCCCCCCCACTTTTTTTTTAAAGACAGTTTCTTAATAGCCTGGAGTTCACCACCAATTAGGCTAGGCTGTCTGGCTGTTAAGCCCCAGGGATCCACCTGTCTCTGCCTCCCCAGTGCTGGGATTATAAATGCAACCCATCACCATGTCCAACTTATTATTTTATTTATTTATTTTGGTCTCTTTGAGACAGGATCTCCCTGTAGACCCGGCTGGCCTGGAACTCGCTATGTAGACCAGGCTGGTCCTGAACTCATAGAGATCTGCTTGCCTCTGCCTGCCTCAGCCTCCTGAGTGCTGGGATTAAAGGCATGCCCCACAATGCCCGGCACTAAAAATGAATTTTAAAAGAATCTTTTTTTATATTTACTTTATGTGTATGAGTGCTTTGCCTGCATGTATGTGAGTGCACCAGTGTTGTGCAGTATCCGTGGGGACCAGATCCCCTAGAACTGGAGTTACAGATGATTGTTAGCTGCCGTGTGGGTGATGGGAACTGAACCTGGGTCCTCAGCAAGAGCATCTTAACTGCTGAGCCATCTCTCCAGCCCCTATTTTTTATTTTTAATTGTGTGTTTGTGTGTGTTTCTGTATGTATCTGTGCATGTAACTACAGTGCCTATGGAGGCTAGAAGAGGGCATCAGAACCTCTGGAGCTGGAGTTAGAAACAGTTGTGAGCCACCAGACACGGGTGCTGAACTGGGAACTGAACTCAGGTTGTCTGCAAGAGCAGCCAGAGCTCTTAACAGGCTGCGCCATCTCTCCACCCCCTCCCTGGTGTACTTTAAATCATCTCTGGATGCATTACTTAACTAATACAATGTAAATGCTATGTAAGCAGTTGTTAGACCATATTGTTTAGAGAATAAAAACAGTAACAATAAGCCTGTACATGTTCAGTTCTAATGCAACTTTGTTTTGAGACAAGTTCTCATAGAGCTCAGGCTATCCTCCAAGTCACTATGTAGTCAAGGATGATCTTGAACTCCCGATCCTCCTTCAAGTGCTGGGATTATACAGATGTGGCCACCACACTCTGCTTTAGTCTGTATATCCCCTTTTGCTGGTGGGCATCACTTTTGCCAGGAAGATCTGTCTCCCTGTGAAAGGGAGGAGGGGGCAGAAGCACTGGTTGGGCATTTGACGTGAACTGTGAGTCATCACCAGTGTCTGTGCAGCAGGGTGTGACTGGATTGTCTGCATTGAGGTACCTGTAGGGTTCCCACACCTCACACAGCTCTGACAGCTAAAGAGCTGAGCGAGGGACCCACAGCTGTTGCTAGAGATCTCATTTAGCTCTTTGTGCCCTGTGCTTCTGTGAATTCACTTTCCCTTCATCTTTCCCAGAGTTCCTCATGGGAGACCTCATCATTGCCCAAAACACCTCCCTGCCTTGGCCAAGCTCCTACATCACGAAGTCAGTCCTTAAAGTCTCCTTTCTCCTCCGTGACCCGAGCAACTTTTTCAAGATGGCTTCCTTTCTCTACCAGTGGGACTTCGGAGACGGGTATGTCCTTATTTATCCTCTTTTAAAAAATTACTTTCAGCTGGGCATGGTGGTGCATGCCTTTAAGTCCAGCATTCAGGAGGCAAAGGGAGGCAGGTCTCTGGTCTACTCAGGTAGTTTCAGGCCAACTAAGGCTACATAGTGAGACTCTGTCTTAAAACAAAAAACAAACACCAGGGGCTGGAGAGAAAGATTTCTCAGTGGTTAAGAGTACTAGCTGCTCTTGCAGAAGACCAGGGTTCAGTTCCCAGCACCCACGTGGCAGCTAACAACTGACTGTAAGTCCAGTTCGAGGGGAATCTGATGCCCTCTTCTGGTCTCCGTGGGCATTGCATGACATGGGTGTGCTTACATGCAGGCAAAACACTCATGCACATAACATAAAATTAATAAAAAAGAACCCCCAAGCAGCCAGGCATTGTGGTGCTCACCTTTAATCCCAGCACTTGGGAGGCAGAGGCAGGTGTATCTCTGAGTTCATAATAAAATAAGAGGTTGGGGAGATGGCCCAGTGGTTAACAGCACTAACTGCTCTTCAAGTGCTAGGATCAAAGGTGTGTGCCACCATGCCATGCTCCCCTGTTCTCCTTGAGAAAGAATAAAAACCAGGTATGGTTGTTCCAAACATAAGAGGTATAGGCAGGAGGATCAGGAGTTTAAGATTGTCCTGGGTTAAATAGCAAGATAGCAAGTTCAAGGCTAGCCTGGGCTACATGAGACTGTCTTAAAAACCAAAACCAAAACTATATGAAAAGTCAGAACTGACAAATTCTAATTCAAAAGCTGTGGGGTTTTTGTTTTGGTTTTTTTTTAAACAAGGCTAATCTACGTATTCCAGGCTAACCTTGAATTTAAGATCTTACTATCTCAGCCTGTCCAGTGTTGGGATTGCAGGTGCTCCACTTCACCTTGCTCGTATCACTTCCATGTTACAGGTCGGGAAGCAGTCATGTCTCTCCTCCCTGTCATTTTACAGAACTTTGATGGTGACCAACAATTCCGAGGTCTATTATAAGTATTCCATGATCGGAGCCTTCGTTGTGAAACTGAAGGTCGTGGCAGAATGGGAACAGACTGAGCCAGACACCACAAAGCGCATCATGCAGAAGACCGGCGACTTCTCAGCCTCACTAAAGCTTCAGGGTGGGTCTCCCCATGGGCTGGCACTACCCAAGGAGCCCCAGACATCACTCTTCCAGATTCAACTGATTGCAGGCTTGCATTTGGCGATGCTTGGACACATCCTGTCTCCTCATGCCCCTATCCCCTGAGAAGTTTCCACAGTCATCCAGCCATACAGGGTCATGTGACCACTCTGTAGACAAGTGGTCTTTTAGCTTAGGCCTCCCTGCTCCCAGGACCTGGGTGTGACTAGACACGTGCTATGAGTCTGGTGATCCTCCCTGGTACTTGTTCCCCAGTCGTAACAAGTTTAAGGTCAAAGCTGACTCTGGAGGATGGGTATCCTTAGTCTGAGGCAAGGAAGAAATATCCAATTCCACCTCTTCCTGACTTTGGGCAGCTTTCAGAGATTCCTTTGCATGTGTGTGCGTGTGTGTGTGGGGTGTGTACAGTGCACTTGAGTGAACACTTATGTGTATGTGCAGGTGGGCGTGCACATGTGTGCATGTTAAGGTCAGAGTACAACCTTCAGTGTCATTCTTCAGGGGCCAACCACCTTCTTTTTATGGCTTATTTATTTTTATTTTATGTGTATGAGTGTTTTGCCTGCATGTATGCAAGTGTACTACAGGTATGCAGTGCCTGTGGAAGTCATAAGAGGGCCTCAGATCCCCTAGAATTGGAGTTAGGGTGGTTAACTCAGGTCCTCTGCAAGAGCAGACAGTGCTCTTAACTGCTAATTCAACTCTCCATCCCCTCTATTGAGTGGTTTTTATTGTTGTTGTTTTGTTTTTTCTCCAGCTGTCCTGGAACTCACTAGGTAGACCGTGCTGGCCTTGAACTCACAGAGATCTGCCTGCCTCTGCCTCCCAAGTGCTGAGGCTACAGGCGTGCACTACCACGCCCTTAACCACTGATTTTTAAAGTGCTCCAAACACTTTTTTAAAATTAATTAATTATTTTTATTTTATGTGCATGAGTGTAATGCCTGCGTGTAGGTAAGTACACCTGTATTGTACAATACCCACAGAGGTCAGAAGAAGGTGTCAGATCTACTGGAACTGGAGTTACAGACAGTTGTTAGCTGCCATGTGGAATCGAACCTGGGTCCTCTGCAGGAGCAGTCAGTGGTCTTAACCACTGAGCCATCTCTCCAGCCCCCAACCACTTATTTTGTATGGGGCAACTTAACCAGCCATATCCAACCACCTTATCTTTGAGACAGGGTCTCTTGCTGGCCTGGAGCTCACCAAGTATGCTAGGCTGTCTGGCCAGCAACTCCCAGGCAACCACTTGTCTGTGTCTCCACACACAGCCTTTTTTCACATGGGTTCTGGGGATTGAACTCAGGTCCTCATGCTTACAAGGCAAGCACTTTACTGACTGAGCTGTCTCCCCAGCCCTTGTGAAGATTTCTTTATCTTTGCTAATGGTTGGTGTTTTTCCTGTGGCATAGGCTATTATGGCTCAGTGGCAATGGGTTGGAGTTGGTGAGAGAGCTGCCTTCTCTTTGTTTCTCCAGCCACTGCCCTCTGAGCCAGCACCATGGACAGAGAGGAGGACATGATGGTGGTCACACAGCCTAGGCCCTGTGTGCCTTGTGACAATCCTCAGTTGCTGGGTCTTAACAGGTTCCTCTTTCTTGATAGAAACCCTTCGAGGCATCCAGGTTTGGGGACCCACAATAATTCAGACCTTCCAAAAGATGACAGTGACCTTGAACTTCCAGGGGAGGTAAGTGAACCCCCAGGGTGTTCTGTGGGTGCCCTGTAATCCTTCTATATTCTCAGTGATGCACTAGAGCCTGCTCCATTCCTTCCTCTCATCCCTGGAGCTTGGGTTTCATGGAAGAATGGTTGTACCATTCTACCCTGTACCTGTGCCCTGGGGAGAGCCGTGGGCATAACTGTGTGGTCAGGGTCTGTGCCAGGTGTTTCTAGGTTCTTGGCCTCATATCCAAAGAATTGAAAAATAAGGACTCACTCAGGGCTATCTTTGCAAATGAAGCAAGATAACTTTATTTGGAGTGAAGCCATACTGCAGGTTAGAGGGTGACACAGTCAAGATTGGCAGCTGGCGAGGAGTAGTGGGGCATGCCTTTAATCCCAGCACTCCAGAGGCAGAGGCAGAGGCAGGCAGACCTCTGAGACTGAGGGTAGCCTGGTTTACATAGTACGGGTTGTGAGGTTGCTAGGTGTGTTGTTTGGAGGGCTGTGTGCCATAGTGCAGGTGATGGAGCTAGGCTGCTAAGTGCATTCATATCCAAGGTTAAACTACCACCTATGCTTGCTTGCCTCAGCTCATTCTCAGGGTCCTGGGGAGCAAGGACAGGTCTTCTGGGCACTCTGTGCAGCATATTAGAAAGACAAAGAGACCCCTCCTGTGCAAAACCCTCTGTAAGTGACATGGGGCCCTTTGTCTACATAATTTTCTGACCCTAGAGCTCTCTGCCTCTCCTCTCATATGCTCAAATGCGGCCCATCTTCAAGGCCCCTGGGGACACCTGCCTTCTGGAAAGCCTGCTCCATCCCCCAGCCTCAAAGGGGAGTTTGTGCAGGTTAGCAGAGGTGGGTGAGGAGCCTGGTTTGAGCCAGACACTATTTTAGGAATTAGACAATTGAGAAAAGACCAGAGGGAGACACCACTTCCAACGGTTATCTGTGCAAGGTGCAATACCCGTAAGGAGTGGAGGCTTCTCCTCAGTGGTCCAAGGCTCATGAATGAGGAGGTGGAAAGAATGTAAGAGCTGGAGGTGGGGAAGAGTGCTGTGAAACCCTGTCTTCTGCACGTGACAAGGCCAGTGAACTCATAAGGTCACAGCAGCAGTGGTCATGTGCACAAGACCCACACAAGATCAAGCCACTCAAAATCCCAGAATGCAGTGGGGAGGGGCTCATGAGGCCTCACCCCTGGTTGAGGAGCTGTTGGCAGTTGATGGCTGCTAGGGGAGGGAGACTCATTTTTCTTTGGGGGGTTGTGGCCACTGGGTAGGTGGCACATACTCATGTGCATATAGGCCGTACTAATTGGACTCGTTTTTTTTTTTTTTTTTAGTCTTTTTGAGACAGGGTCTCCCTGTAGCCCCAGCTGTCCTGGAACTTACTACGTAGACCAGGCTGGCCTTGAACTCAACAGAGATCTGCCTGCCTCTGTCTCCCGAGTGCTGGGACTACAGGTGTGTGCCACCATGCCCAGCTTTTTTTTTTTTTTTTTTTTTTAAGAAAGGGACATGGTATTTGGAGAGGGAGTGTTGGGGGACTGTCTAAGGAGCTGGAAGGGGTGTGGATATGATAAAAATACACTGTATTCGTGTATGAAATTCTCAAAGGAGAAGTAATTTTTTTAAAAAAGAAATGGATGCCAGGCGTGGTAGTGTATGCCTTTAATCCTAGCACTTGGGAGGCAGAGGCAGGTGGATCTCTGTGAGTTCAAGGCCAGCCTGGTCTACATAGCAAGTTCCAGCACAGCTGGGGCTACAGGGAGACCCTGTCTCAAAAAGACAAAAAAAAAAAAAAAAAAGAGAAATGGAAGCAAATAAGCTAGGGGTTTCTCTTGGACAAACCTTCTTGATGGGACCTGTCAGGGCTCATGGTCAGAGAAGTATGAAGTTGTTTTCAGAAAGTGGTAGGACATTGAGAAGCTAGATCTCTTTTTTTCTACAAAGCTAGATCTATTTCTTCCACCTGGTCCTTCGGGCGGAGAGAGCTGCAGAGTTTAGTAGTCAGGGTCTAGCCCTTGAAACACTGTTATGTTCTAGTTTCCTTTCTGTTACTGTGATAAAACACTGACCAGAAGCAGCTTGGGGAGGAAAGGATTTATTTGGCTTATACTTCTAGGTCATAGTCTGTCACTGAAGGAACTCAAGCAGGAGCTTGAAGCAGAAACCATGGAGGATGCCGCTTGCTGGCTCACTCTCTAACTCACTGTCAAGCTTATATTCAGTTAACTTTCATATAGAACTCAGGACCACTTGCCTAGGGATGGTCCTGCCCATAGTGGGCTGGGCCCTTCTACATCAATTAATAAGATAATCCCCCATAGTCATGCCCACAGGACAATGTGATCTAGGAAATTCCTCAGTGGAGGGTTTTCTCTCCCAGATGACTCTAAGCTGAATGGTGCTACCCATGTTCAGGGTAGGTCTTTTCACCTCAATTAACTTAATCTAGAAACTTCCTCACAGACATGCCGAGAAGTTTGTTTCTATGGTGATTTTAAATCCCATCAAGTTGACGATTAGTATGGATCATCATGTGGGACAGGTAGCCCAGTGCCAGCTTGCCTTTCCTGGACTTGGTCTTAGCTCCAGGTCCTCTGAAAGCTTGTCCCTTTCCCCTGCAGCCCGCCTTTGACTGTGTGCTGGCAGCTCAAGCTGGGGTGTCTCCCACTGGAGGAAGGAGAGTGCCACCCTGTATCTGTGGCCAATACATCTTATAACCTGACGCACATCTTCCATGACCCTGGGGACTACTGCTTCAGCATCCGGGCTGAGAATGCCATCAGCAAGACTCACCAGTACCACAGGATCCAGGTGTGGCCCTCCAGTAAGTAACACCTCGTCCTCTGCTAAGTGCCACACAAGCATCAAAGCCCTGTCTACCACCACAAACCCAGCCTACCAAGGCCATCAAGAAATGACTCCACCTTGGGTCTGGAGAGATGGCTCAGCAGTTAAGAGCACTGGCTGCTCTTGCAGAGGACCCAGGTTCAGTTCCCAGCACACACATGGTGGCTAACAATTGTCCATAACTCCAGTTCTAGGGGATCTGACGACCTTGTCTGACCTCCACAGGCATTACATGTATGTGATGCACTTATATATATGCAAGCAAAACATTCATACACATAAAATATAAGTAAATAAATTTTAAAAAAGAATTGACTCCAGCAGCACTAAGACCAAGTAGCTCTCTTAGGTCAAAAACAACCATATTGACCAACTCTGCCAAAAACCACCATCGCCACCATTGACACTACTCTACCAATTTCAGCAGCACCACCAGACTTCACCAATACCATCAATAACACTCTACCAGCCTCATTACCACCAATGCCATCAATGGCACTCTACTGACCTCAGTACCAACACCAAACTCCACCGAATACCATTGACAAAACTCTATCAAACTTAGCACTGACACTAGTTTGCTTTCTGTTGCTGTGATTAAAACACTGGCCAAAACCAACTTGGGGAGGAAAGGGTTTATTTCATTTTACAAAACTCCCTGATTGCAATCTGTTACTGAGGGAATTCAAGGCAGGAACTCAAGTAGGAACCTGGAGGCAGGAGCTGAAGCAGAGACCATGGAGGAACGCTGCTTACTGGCTTGCCTCCTCTGGCTTGATCAGGTACCTGTCTTTCTTTTTAAAAGAATTTTATTTTATGTGTATTGCCTGCATGTATGTAAGTGCAGTGCCCATGGAGGCCAGAAGAGGGTGTTGAATCCCCTGGAACTGGAGTTATGAATGGTTATTAGCTGCCATATGCGTGCTGGGAATTGAACCCAGGTCTTCTGCAAGAATAGCTATTGCTCTTAACTGCTGAGCCATCTCTCCAGCCCATCAGACAGCTTTCTTACACAGCCCAGGCCCTCCTGCCTGGGAATAGCACTGCCCACAGTGGGCTGGGCCCTCCTACATCAGTTAGCAGTCAAGAAAATGCCACACAGACATACACAGGCCAATCTGATGAAGCAAATTCCTCAACTGAGGTTCTGTCTTTGACAATGTGTCAAGTTGACAACTAAGATTAGTTATCACAACCCCAGTACTACATCATTATCACTACTAAACTCTACCCGTGTTATCCTCAACACTCTACCACCATCAGCAAATACCACACCCAACCAGTATCATCAGTAACATTCTACCAACCTCAGTAACAGCACCTATAACTCTACCAACCCCACCATGAACATCAGCATGACCAAACAGTAACAACTGTGTCAGTTCCCGCTAGGACCATGCATGCTCCATCATCATCACTACCACACTGCCATGGTCATCTCTGACCCCACCCACTTTTCTAAACACCAGCTGACAATGACCAATCCTGTAACTGTGCCTACCATTTACAATTCCTTTGCCAACCATTTGGACTGGCTTCTGTGAAATCTTGATATCACCTCAACTATAGCTCATTTCCACCATTGTTGTCAACATCCCTTCCCACACATTCCCAGCCTCCTATGTCCCCAGTGTGAACACCTTGCACTAGATGGACTATCATCAGCACAGTGTTTCTTCCTTTACCACCATCACCCCTGCCCTGGCAACTTCACCTCAACACTACTGTGCCACAAAAATCAGCCTCCTTCACAGTTATTACCAGCTTCCAGGGCTGAAGTGAGTCTTCCAGGGATTGTGGGTGCCTCAGAAAATACAAAGTAGGGCTGGGATGTAGCTCAGGTGATAGGGCACTCATCTTGCACAGGAAGCCTTGGTTTGATCCCCAGCATCACATAAAATGAGGTGTGGAGGTACACATGTGTAATCCCAGCACTTGGGTGGTGGAAGCAAGAGGATGAGAAGCCCAAGGTCATCCTTGGCTACATAGTGAGCTTGAGGTCAGCCTGGGCTACATGAGACCCTATTTTTTTTTTCCTCTGAAACCTTTGAAACATTCATTGATAATATCCATGAGTACATTATCTCAGACAAGACTGAAAATTGTTGTGGCACAGATGTGTGCCACCAGGACTTTGAGAGCCTATTTTTAAAAACAAATTTTTTTTTTTGGTCTTTTTGAGACAGGGTCTCCCTGTAGCCCCAGCTGTCCTGGAACACACTATGTAGACCAGTCTGGCCTTGAACTCACAGAGATCTGCCTGCCTCTGCCTCCCGAGTGCTGAGATTAAAGGCATGTGCCACCATACCTGGCAAAAACAAATATTTTATTATTGTTATTTCATGTGTATGAATGTATTGCCTAAATGTGGGTAAATGCACCTGTGTTGTACAATGCCTGCAGAGGCCAGAAGATGGCATTGGATCCCCTGGAACTAGAGTTACAGTTGTTTGCCATGTGGGTGCTGGGACTCAAACCTGGGTCCTCTGTAAGAGGTGCTCTTAACCACTGAGCCAGGTCTCCAGCCCTGTATCTTTTTTAAAAATTTATTTATTTTATGTGTATGGGTGTTTTACCTGTGTATATGTAAGTGCACCATGTGTATGCAATGCCTGCAAAGGCCAGAAGAGGGCATTAGATCTCCCGAAATTGGAGTTATGAACATGTGAGCTGCCATGTGTGTGCTGGGAACTGAACCTGGATCCTTTGCAAGAGCAGCAAATGCTCTTAACCACTGAGCCATTTCTTCAGCCTCATGAGACCCTATTTTAAAAAATAAACAGGGCCTGGAGAGGTGGTTCAGAGTTTAAGAGTTCTGGCTGCTCTTCCAGAGGACCTGGGTTCGATTCCTAGCACCCACATGGAGAGTAACAACTGTCTAACTCCAATTCCAGGGGATCTTATGTCCTCTTCTGAACTCTGTGGGCATTGCATGCACATGGTGCACTTACATACATGCAGGCAAAACACTCATGCACGTAAGATAAAAATAATAAAATATTTTAAAAACAAACAAACAAAAACAGTAATCCCCAGCAATAATGGTTTGGGACTCTAGGAAGCCAGAAAGCATGTCCTTATACAGAGGACAAAGTAGGATCTCAGGACACTAGGGATAGCCTTTCTGGTGCCTCAGTTGGTTCCACCTTTCATGCTACAAATGGGAAAAATAAGGCACAGGGAGACAGCAAGGCTGGATGTCAGCCTGTTGTGTGGCTTTTCCTGGGGAGACAGGACGTCAGCAGACATCTGCTTACCCCAGTCAGGGCACCAACCACACATCAAAATAATAATCCCACTGAAGTCCAACTTGGTGAGCCAGTGGGTTTATTGAGTTACTTAAGGAGCATGGATGACCCCAGGGCAGTTGCAGCACCAAAAGCCCACCCCAGCATGGCTGAGGACTCTGGAAAGCTGTGGCCCTCAGGCTTCCTGGGTAACTTGCAGGGGACTAGACAAAATCTCCTTCCCCTCAGCAATTGTTCCTGCCTTATGAATCTTGTAAGTTTCAGCTTTCTGAGACTTGTAAATTTTGTTTACTTCCTGAGTCTTAGAGCCTTCCTCTTCCTTCCAGGAAGGAACATTTTGCTTTGAAGGAAATTGCTACATGAAGGCTTGGGCCAATGCACAGAACCCAGCTCCAACCTTCTTTTCTTCCCAGTGCCTCTGAGGGCATGCCAGACCTTGCTGGCTGTGCCTGACTTCAAGACTGACTGTACAGTTATCCCTGGCATTCTCCCATGCCCTCCCCTCTCTTAGTCCTTCTCTGAGTCTCTGATAAAGATGCTGCAGGTCCTGAGTGACCTCCTGGGCTTTATTGGGTGCTCTGAGTTCCGCTGCCTCCAGGATGCCCTGGACTGTCACTAAGGGTATAGACCCTATGAATTCTATGAGGAGAGACGTACAGGGCTAGAGAGGTGGCTCAGTAGGTAAAGTGCTTGCTATGCAAGCATGAGGACCTGAGTTCAGATCCTAGCACATGTACAAGCTGAACACAATGGAGTGTGTTTGTAACTCCAGCACTGGGGGCAGGGATGTGGAGATAGACTGATCCCCAGGGCTTCCTGGTCATCCAGTCTAGCCAAATAAGTGAGCTCCAAGTTCAGTGAGACACCCTGTCTCAAAAAACAGAAGCTAGGTGTGATGGTATACATCTGTAATCTTAGCACTGGGGAGGCGGAGATAGGTGGATCTCTGAAAATTTAAAGCCAACTTAATCTATGTAGGAAGTTCCAGGTCAGCCAGGGCTACGCAGTGAGACCCTGTCTCAAGAAAATAAAATAATGACGAGCCAAAAAAAAAACAAAACAAAAACAAACAAACAAACAAACAAAAAACCCAACCAAACAAGTAAAAACAAAAAGCAAAGCCAAAAAATGGGGCCAACAAGATAGCTCAACAAGATTGCCTCCAAGTCTGGCAATCTGAGATCTATCCCTGGGATCCACATGGTAGAAGGAGAGAAATGACTCCACAGAGTTGTCCTCTGACCTTCACATGAACACTGTGGCCTGTGTATTTACACACACACACACACACACACACACACAAAATAAATAAAAAAATAAAATAAATAAATAAATGCAGTACATTTTTTTTTTTGTCTTTTTGAGACAAGGTCTCCCTGTAGCCCAGTTAACCTGGAACTTGCTGTGTAGACCAGGTTGGCCTTGAACTCACAGAGATCTGCCTACCTCTGCCTTTTGAGTACTGGAATTAAAGGTATTGGGCCATTGTGCCTGGTACAATAAATTTTTTAAGTAGAAAAACCAAAAAATAGGATAGTGTAGAGCGTGATAGAGGAAGACACCTAACTTTGTCCTCCAGACATTCATGCACAGGCAACTGCACTTGCACACCTTTACATACATGCAGCACACATACACACACATACATACATACACACCAAAATATGAAAATTAAAAGATGAAAATAAAAAGATAAGGCAGTATAGGTGATCATACCACCTTTCCTTGGGAAACGATCCTCCTGATAAAGGGCGTGGGAAGAGTGACCACCTGCCAAGCCTGGCACATTCATGCCTCTCACTCATCTCACCACCTTTCCTTGGTAGCCTCTCAGGTCAGCATGAAGATCAGAATCAGAATTCGAACTCGTGACCACCTAATGGCAAACACTGAGTGTTTCCATTCTTCCATGCTGGCTTTTAGTAGGTGCTCTGTGGGTGAGAACAGATGTGCCAACGGGAAGCTAAGGCAGAGGACACAGCACCGCTGTGAGGTTTTATTCTTTCTACGTCACTGTCCATCCAACACGGTAAGACTGAAGAGAGGAAGGGTTTGTTTGGCTCACGGTTCTGTTGGGTTCAGTCCATGGTTTCTTGGCTCCAGGCAGCATGGTGATGGAGTGTGTGGCAGAGGAGCTTTTTCATAGCAAAGAGGAATCAGAGAAAAGGGCAGCTTACATCATGGTGGACAGGAAGTGGGCAAAGGGGAGACAGGAAAGAGCCAGGGCAGAAGATAGCCCCCATGTCCTGAGTGACTTACTGTTCTAGTTTCATTTATGTTGCTGTGATAAAGCACCTGACCAAAAGCAACTTAGGGGAGGACAGGGTTTACTTGGTTTACAATTCCAGGTCACAGTCCATCACTGAGAGGAAGTCAGGGCAAGCAGCTACCATACCACATCCACAGCCAGAGCAGAAACAAAAGCACCTTTACATTATACTAGCTTTCCTCATTCAGACAGCCCAGACCAACCTGATTGAGATAATCCCTCAACTGAGACTCTTTTCAGGTGATTCTAGGTTGCAGCAAGCACACCTCCCCCCAGATCTCTACCTCCTATGTTTACCACCCCCCAATAATGCCAAGCAATTATGAATCCATCAAGGGATTAATCCATTGATTACTGTCAAACCTGCAGGATTCAAAAATCACTGGAAATGTCCAGAGAGGTGTGCTTTACAAATCTCCCAGGTGACTCTCAATCTAACCAAGTTGACAACAGAAATCCCATCACAGGAAACCTTCTGTATTTCATTTTGTGGACTTGGAGGGTCATTCACTTTCACTGTTGTCACATTGTACACTGGGAACTAGTCACTGAGTCCTGCCCCAGATGCAAGGGATGAGGAATTTAACTGTCCCTGAGAAGTTATAGCTAAGTAGCTTGTAAGTATATTTTAAAACTTTCACATACCCTAATTTATTTATTTATTTGTCTATCCATTCATGTGTGTGTTGTGCATGTGTTTATGCATGTTTGCCTGTGTATGTCACACGTGAGAGTCAGGCCTGAGTGAGCCTACATGTGGACCGCCTAGGTCGATGTCAGAAATCATCCTCATTGCTCTTCCACCTTGTTCAATGAGACAGGGTCTCTCAGTCAGACTCACAGCTCACCAGTATGGCTAGTGTTGCTACCCAGCTTGCTCTACGGGGGAATCCCTTGTCTTCCCCTTCCAAGACTGGAATAACAGGTAGGCTGACAAGCCCACCTGACGTTTACATGGGTTCTATGGATCTGAGCCTCAATCCTCATGTGTGTCCAGTACTTTAACCACTAGATGTCTTCCCAGCTCCCAATTATTATTTTTTTAATCCTGGATTTTCCTGTGGAGTTGCCTAGCTCATGCTCTTAAGAGCTGAATTTCATGGGTGGGATTTGACTGTTCTTTCTCTTGTGGTGCTTGCCTCCTAAGAACCAGCATTTGGGCTCAGCCAGTGAAGTGCTTGCCATGGAAACATGGGAACTGGAGTTTGAGCCACAGAACCCACATAAAAAAACTGGGCTTGGTGGTACGTGCTTGTAACCCCAGTGATGGCAGGCTAGGAGGCAGTCAGGAGGATCAGTGGAGCTCACTGACCACTTAGCTTAGCCTACTTAGAGAAGTTCTAGACCAAAAAGAGACCCTGTTTCAAACAAAAAGTGATAGGCACCTGGGGAAGAACTCTCAAGGTTGTCCTTTGCTCTACATGCACACATGCACCTGTGCACTCGAATACCCCCACCAACACATGATGCACCCATACCCTGATGAGTACACACACACACACACACACACACACACACACACACAGAGTCATGGTTCTTTGGTTGTCAACTTGACACCTAGGAAGAGAGAGCCTCAGCTGAGGAATTCCATTGGATTGGCCTGTGGCCATGTCTGTGAGGCATTTTTTTGATTGTTGAGTGATGAAGGAGGGCCCAGCCCACTGTGGGTGTTGCCACCCCTGGGCAGGTGGTCCTGGGTTGAATAAGAAAGCAGGCTGAGGACAGGCCAGAGAAGCAAGCCAGTAAGCAGCATTCCTTTGTGGTCCATGCTTCAGTTCTTGCTTCCAGGTTTCGGCCTGCCCTAGCTTCCCTAAGTGATGAACTGTGATTGGGACAGGTAAGCCAAATAAACCCTTTCCTTCCCAAGTTGGTTTTGGTCAAGAGTGTTCTATGAAACAGCAGTAGAAAGCAAACTAGGACATACATGAATGAATATTTTAATGAATTAATTATAAACTTAATGTGTATATATGTGTACATGCATACGTGCATGGCATGACACACATTTGGAGGTCAGATGATAACTTTTGGGAGTCACTTATCTCCTTCCACCGTTCTGTGGTTTCCAGGAATTGAACTCAGATCGTCAGGCTTCACAGCAAGTTCCTTTACCAACTGAGCCATCTTGTTACCTCATGAGCCAGTGTTTTAGCACCAGCTACCCAGTCCTGTAACTTCCCCTCTCTCCCTCCCAGGTTTCCAGCCTTTTGTCTTTGCTTTCCCATGTGCCACGCTGATCTCTGTGATGCTGGCTTTCGTCATTTACATGACTCTGCGGAATGCTGCTCATCCTAAGGACATGGTGGAGGTGGGTGCTCAGGAGGGTGTAGGCTAGACCAGGAGAGAGTGTGGGGGTCAGGCCAAGATGCCTGGAGAGAGTCCTGCTGGGGGAGCAAACCCCTGAAATTTGGGATGAGGTGCCGAAGAGGAGTAGACTGGGTAGATCTGCTGAGTGACTAGTACCCATCTGAGGGGCTCCTTTTCTGTTGCACTTGTAAGGCCACAAAATGGGCTGGTGAGGGGAGGGGCTCCCAGTGGGTGGTGATTGACCCATGGGGTTTTATTCACCATAGGTGGCTGATTTTGACTTTTCTCCTATGTCTGACAAGAACCCGGAGCCCTCTGGGGTCAGGTGCTGCTGCCGGATGTGCTGTGGACCCTCCTTTCTGGACACATCATCTGAATACCTTGAAATCGTCAGAGAGAACCATGGCCTGCTCCCGCCCCTCTACAAACCTGTGAAAACTTACAATGTGTGAGCACCCCACCCCCACACCATCTCAGTGTTCACCGACTGCCCACTGGGAGCTTCAGGCTGGGTGGCATAAACCACCAAACAGAAGAGGTCCCTACAGGTGGGGCCATTTGCCCAGGCCTGCCATTGATCTGTACAGTTTAGCCGCTCTCACAAGCCCCTTTGTGTCATTTCCCCCTCAGCTGTCATCCTCCCATCCATTCAGTGTAGTCACTGCTGTTAAGCCTCTCTGAGTCACCTCCCCACCCTCTACCAAGTAGGAATCTGATATTTGGTGTTTTCTCTTAGGTTTCTTCTAAGTGAGTCCGGCTACCCATCACCATCTCATATTGGTATCCCTGTTGTCCATTGGGGATTCACGCATCATTCTGCAGGGCAGCCCTGCCGATGCTGGAGAGCTAGGAAGGAGGTCATAGTTGGTTTGGATTCCATAGTGAAAGGTCACATGCACTCAGTTGGGCACACTTACAGCAAGGAAGAATATGCGCACGGAGCATGTATAAGTTACTTCTCTGTTGCTGTGATGAAACACTGACTTGGTGAGGAAAGGGTTTATTTGGCTTACAGCTCACAGTCCATCATCAAGGGAAGCCAAGGCTGGAACTTAAGCAGGGCAGGAACCTGGAGGCAGGAACTGAAGCACGGACCACGGAGGGACACTGCTTACTGGCTTGCTCCTCTGGCTGTGTTCAGCCTTCTTTTTTAACCCAGGACCACCTGCCCTGGGTTGGCACTGCCCACAGAGGGCTGAGCCCTCTCACATTACTCAATAACCAAGAAAGTGCCCCCCAGACATGCCTACAGTTCAGTCCAACAGAGGAAATTCCCCAACTGAGGTTCCCTCTCTGAGGTGTGTCAAGTGAACGACTAAAGTTGTCCATCACAGAATGTCACAAATGATTAGCATTATCTGTAAGGCCCACTGCTGGGATGGATCTGAAGTAGGAACTCGGGTGGACTTTGATCTCCCACACTCAGCCCCAGCAGAGTCCAGCCTCTCTGTCCTTGGTCTCTGCTGCCCTATTGCCAGGCTGTTCTATGTTCGACTTATTGAAAGCTTGGGGCAGGATGGCCACTCTGAGTGTAGAGTGCTTTATAAATTCACCAGCTTTCACTGAAACTCATAAGTTCAATGTCCGCTGGGAAAACAGACTTAGAGCAAAAGGAGAGATTGAGTCAGTTAGGACTTGGGTTCAGAGAGAGAGAGAGAGAGAGAGACAGAGACAGAGACACAGAGAGAGAGAGACCTTGCCCACCCAGCTGCTCCCAAGGTAATAGAAGGAAGAAACAGGAGGGTCAGAGCGAGAATGGGATAGCCAGTCCCATCTCCTGTCTCCTTCCCTCGTAAAAGGACCTGGAGAAGGCAGAAGATGGAAAGGATTGGGTGCCTTGAGAGGTGATAACTAGGTACTAGATGCACATATTGGGGTGTGCCAGGCAGCCTGCTCCTGTTGAATGGTTAGGTACAGGCACTCATAACCAGGTGTTTGGGACAGCCTGTACCTTATTGAATGGTTAGGCACAGTTTCACACGTCCAGGTGTGCCGGGGCAGCCTGCACCTGTTGGATGGTTAGGTACAGGTACATATTCAGGTGTGCTGGGGCAGCCTATACCTATTGGGGAAGGAAGGTGGAGACTGGGGGCAGGGCTGTGTCACTGCAACACTTTGCCCCTAGACTTTGAGCTCATTCAGCGTTCACACTGTCCTGCCACTCATTCTCATGACATTCCACCATTACTGCTGAATAAAGTGTCAGTGTTCTGAGCACCACCAAGCACATTCTGTGTGGTGTTTTTTCCTCCTGCAAGGACAATGTGTCCTTGCAAATGGCAAGAGCAGTGCTTAGAGACTAGGTGTGGTGGCACCCTCCTTTAATGCCAGCACTCAGGAGGCAGAGGCAGACAGATCTCTGAGAGACTGAGCCAGCCTGGTCTAATAGTAAGTTCCAGCTGGGGACACAGGGAGACCCTCTAAGTAGTGCTCAGAATCAGCAGGATATGAGGCTATGCCTGGAGTGCTCTGCGAGGGTGGGGACTAAATGGTACCCCTTAGACCTCCTGGAGGTAGAATGTCTTCAGGCATATTCCTTTTCTCATTGCTGACAAAATACCTGAGGACAGAAGCAACTTAAAGAAGGAAGGTTTATTTGGGCTTTTCCTTTAAGAAGGGTTGCAGTCCCTCATGGCAGGGAGGACGTGGAGCAGGAGGCAGCTGGTCGTGTTGCAGTCAGGAAGCAGAGCTGAGTGCTGCTATATTTGCTTTAAAAATGTTTTCCTTTTTGAGACAGGGTCTTACTGTGTGGAGTGTTGGGGTTAAAGCGTGTGCCACCACACCTGGCTATTTTTAAATTTTATTTTAATATTTTATAATTTTAGTTTATGTATATAAGTCTATTGCCTGCATGTATGTAAGTGCACTGATGTCGTGTAATACCCTTAGAGGTCAGAAGTGTCATGTCCCCTGGAACTGTTAGCTGCCACATGGGTGCTGGGAACCCAACCTGGGTCCTCTACAGGAACAGCCAGTGCTGTTAACTGCTGAGCCATCTCTCCAGCCCCCCAGCTATTTTTTAATTAAAAAAAATTGTGTGTGTGACTGAGTATATGCTGTGTGTGTGTGTGTGTGTGTACGCTTGCCTATGGAGTCCAGAGGAGGGCATGTGTGTGTGTGTGTGTGTGTGTGTGTGTGTGTGTACACGCTTGCCTATGGAGTCCAGAGGAGGGCATTGGATCCCCCGGAGCTGGAGTTATAGGTGGTTATGAGATATCTGATGTGGGTGCTAGGAACAAAACTCCAGTCTCTGGAAGAGCAGCGAGGGCTCTTAACCGCTAAGCCACCTCTTCAGATCCTGCTTTCTAGTTTTGAATTGAACTCAGGACCCCCATCCATGAAACAGTGCTGCCCACACTCAGAGTGCACTGTTCCCTTCTCTGTTAAATTGCTCTGGAAATGCCCTCACAGGCATGCTGAAATGTATGTCTCCTGTATGATTCTAAATTCTAGCAAGTCAGGATTCAGCGCAGAAGCCTGAGGAGATAGCTTAGTTGGTAAAGTACTTATCTTGAAAGCATGAGCACCTGCGTTTGATTTCCAGAACCAAACCTGGGCATGGTGGCATGGGCTTCTGTCTCAGGACTGGAGAGGTAGAAACGCCCTGGGGCTCCCTGGCTGGCCAGCCTAGCTGAATCATTGATACTCAGGCCAACGAAAGACCCTGTCTTAAAAAATACAAGGTGGCAGGGCTGGAGTGCTCAGCAGTTAAGAGCACTGACTGCTCTTGCTGAAGACCTGGGTTTGATTCCCAGCACCCACATGGTGGCTAACAACTGTCCATATCTCCAGTTCCAGGGGATCCGACACCCTCTTCTGACCTCCATGGGCACTGCATGGCACAGCGGCACCTACCTACATGCAAGCAACACACTCATACACATCTAAAATAAAAATGCAAGGTGGGTTCTGGAGAGATGGCTCAGAGGTTAAGAGCACTGGCTGTTCTTGCAGAAGACCCAGGTTTGATTTCCAGCAGCTACTTGGCAGCTAACAACCATCTGTATCTCCAGTTCCAGGGAATCCAATGCCCTCTTCTGATCTCTGCAGGCATTCATTGACATGGATACACTTAGATACATGTAGGCAACACACTCATATGCAAAAAATAAAAATAAAATAAAATATAAGGTGAATTAGTGACTAGGGCATCAACACCTGAAGTTGACCTTTCATTTCCAGACACATGCACACATGTGCACATGCACTCAAACATACATGCACCCCCCCATGTGAACATACACACCCATACAAAGAAATACATGTTACTAGCATTTTAATAACGCCCCACTGTATTTTATGCTTTTTGTTTTGTTTTGTTTGAGACAGGGTCTCACTATGTAGCCCTAGCTGGCTTGAAATTTGCTATGTAGACCATCCAGGCTGTCTGCCTCACTCTGCATCCTGAGTGCTGGGATCAAAGGCGTGTGTCACCATGCCCAACATATTTTATACCTTTGGAAACAACAACCCTTGAAGTTGTTACCCAGAGAGCCCCCCCACCCTGGGACTCTAGGAGGTAGCAGGGGACCCTGTTTTATGCTGGCCAGCAGAAAGGACCCTTGGGGTTCTCCAAGGCTCCAAGAGACCAGGCACCCAGCACCATAGGCTGTCTGTCTGCAGTTGGGAGTGTGTCCAGCAGATGGCAGTGTCCACTCAGCCATGCTTCCTCTGGTCTTCCTGCTTGGCCTTGTCTAAGGCACAGACCTCATGTATCTGGGCAGCTACACACACATGCACATTCACACACAAGTGAGACAGCCAGTCTAGCAATCAACTTCTAGAATAGTCAACCCTTTCCAGGACAGAGGCATCTTGGGGAGCTCTGGCCCTTGATAAGTCCTTTAAGAATTGGGGGTCTCTTTGTACTTCTGATTTTTCTTACAGAGTATCTTTTCTGAGACATCCACAGGTCCAACCAAAGAATAATGTAATTGCAGCTGAGGGGAAAGTGGGGTCCCATAGTGAACAGTTGAGGTGTGATCTGGCTCTATGGTGTCACTTAATTTGTCTGTGCTTTAGTTTCTTTGTGTTGTACAATGTGCTTAAAGAATCCTTTACCCAGTAGGGCGTGGTGGTGCACACCTTTGATCCCAGCGTTTGGGAGGCAGAGGCAGGCAGATCTCTGTGACATTGAGACCAGCCTGGTCTACATAGTGAGTTCCAGGTCAGCCAAGGCTACATTGAGATCCTTTCTTAAAAAACAAACAGGCTGGAGAGCTGGCTCAGCAGTTAAGAGCTGATTTACTGATTCTTTTTGGTATTTGCTCTTCCCTGCAAACTGGACACATGCACATAGGCATCCATATTTGTACCAGCACTATGGTTTCCAGGGCATACTGTGGGAGTATGGGGTAAGACCCCGGTGTACTCTGACAACAGCAGGCTCCCAGACCCTGGTTCCAGGAGAGGCATAAGGGGAGACCCAAGTAGGGTGGTCGGTTCCAGCTCTGCCTCTGTGGGATAGCCTGGAATGGTGGGTCTTCTGTCTCCCTGTCTGTACCCTAGAAGGCTACAGATGCTCACTAGGTTCAGGGCCATTCTGACCTCTCTTGACCTTTATGTGGGATCACAAATGCCCAGCTTTATTCTTCGTTTTCTGTGCTGGAAGCTGCCCCTTGCAAAAAGCCCATGGTGTGTGTGGGGTGGTGGTGGTAGAGAGATGGCTCAGTGGTTAAGAGCACTGGCTGCTCTTACAGAGGGTCCAGGTTTGCTTCCCAGCACCCACATGACAGCTTACAACTGTCTGTAACTCCAGTTCCAGGGGATCCAACACCCTCTTCTGGCCTCTGCAGGTGTGATGGTTTGAAGGAGAGTATCCCCCATAGGCTCCAAGTATTTGGAGTTTGTGGCACTGTTTGGGGAGGGTCATGGAGCCTTTAGGAGGTATGGCCATGTTGGAGGGAAGCACATCAGTGGGGACAGGCTTTGAGAGTTCATAAGCCACGTCCTTCTTCCAGTCGTAACCCTCCCTCACCACTTCCTGTGCCTGCTTGAAGATGTGAACTCTCAGCTTTCTGCTCCAGCTGTCTCTGCTCCATGCCTCCCCTCCAGGATAGATTCATATCTCTTTGGAACCGTAAGTCAAATAAACTCTTCCTTGCCTTGTTACCACAGCAACAGAAAAAGCAACCAACACTGTGGGCATTGTATACATGAGTACACTTATATATATGCAGTCAAGACAGCCATACACATCAAATAAAAATAAACACATTTTTTTAAACAAAAAAGGAGCCCACTGGACTGGGTGGTTCACTTTCCATCTAAACAACTCCAGTTTTAGTCTCCAGTTCAGCTGGGTCTGTGCAGCTATGAAACAATGCCATGGCAATTCGCAGCAATCAACACCAGGGGGTGCTATAAGCTCTTGTTCGAGGAGATGGGATGGCAGGGGTTGCCAGAGTCTGCTATCCCTAGGTCCTTGAGTGTTTGGTACTGGGTCATAGCCTGGTCCAGAAGGAGGCTGGAGACATATGGCAGGTGTTCCACCTTAAACAGAATCTGTGCTCCCCACGCCCCAGTCTGGTTCATCTGCAGCCATGTTGTTTCCCAAACTGTTGATCAGCTCATCCCCTCAGTCCCCCAAGGACTTCCTAGGACCTTCAGCACTAATCTAAACTCCCAGAATGGAACATTCAGATCCTATCCCCTAAACCCCCATAACAAAATGTCCCCAGACAACTAACATATAAGAGAAAAGGCTTCCTTGGCATGCTATTTGGTAGTTCCAGTTCATGATTGGGTGGGTCCATGGCTTTGGGGCTCTGGTGGGCTGCCTAAGGGCCATGGCTGGAAATGGGGCAGAGCAAATTGCCCTTGCTGTGCTTAAAAGTAAAAGAGGGGCTGGAGAGATGGCTCAGCAGTTAAGAGCACTGGCTGCTCCACAGAGGACCGGCGTACAATTCCCAGCATCCGCATGGCAGTTAACATCTGTCCATAACTCCAGTTCCAGGGGATTCGACACCTTCTAACCACTGCAGGCATTGCACAACACGTGTACACTTAACACACATGCAAGCAATACCCTCATACACATAAAATAAAAATAAAATATTTTTAAAAAAGCAAAAGAGAAGTATATGAGATTCCTTAGTCCCTTTTGAGAGCATGGTTTAATAACCTGGGACCCTCCCACTGGACTCTTCCTGCTGAAGTTCCCCTCACTTCCCAATAGCTCTACCCTGGGGAGTAAGTAGACCTTTAATGCTGAATCTTGGGTCTGGGATGTAGCTCAGTCAGTAGAGCGCTTGTCTAGCATACCCTAGGCTCCATCTCCAGCACTATGTAAACTGGGTGTGATGGTGGTGCACATCTGTTATCTCAGCACTCAGGAGCTGGAGGTAGGAAGATGAAGAGTTCAGGGACATCCTCAGCTACACAGTGAATTTGAGGTCAGCTTGGGCTACATGAAACTGTCTCAAAAAGTAAAGAAAGAGTTGGATATGGTAGCGCACACCTTTAATCCCAGCACTTGGGAGGGAGAGGCAGGCAGATCTCTATGAGATCTAGGCCCACCTGGTCTACATAGTGAGTTCCAGGCCATCTGGGGCAACAGGAACACCCTGTCTCAAAAACAAACAAGGGGCTGGAGAGATGGCTCAGTGATTAAGAGCACTGACTGCTCTTGCAGAGGACCTGGGTTCAACTCCCAGCACCCACATGGTGGCTAAGAACCATCCTTAACTGCAGTTCCAGGGGAATCCGACTCTTCTCTTCTGACCTCTGTGGCATTGCACGACATGGGTTCACTCACATATACGCACAGAGAAGATGACCCAGGTTCAGTTCCTAGCACCACATATGTTGCCAGAGTTCTCTCGGGGTCTCCTGCATGATCAGACAAACCATATAATATATTTTTATGTGAATTTATTATGGTTTATGCCTTCGGGTAGGGAGGGGGTAAATGGGGGAACTTACACAGAGACAAGCACTCTTGTGCCTCAAGCCCGCCGCTTCAGATACTCCCGCTGTGCCCATGGTCTCCATGAACTTTTGCCCATGCACCTTGGGCCCGCAGTCTCCTCCCAGGTTGGTAAATGCCCCCTCTCAGGTCCATGCGGGTGAGGGGCCAGGGCCATCTCTCTCTCCACACTCGCTGCAGTGCGTTCCTCCCAGCTCCTGGCTTCCAACCCTAGATGGGGCAGAAAAGCCCTCCCCAGTCCATTTTCCACTGCAGGCCCCGCCCCTCGGAGGAACCAGTCACCTGGGAGACAACATGGTAGCTGACAATCACCTGTAACTCCAACACCCTCTTCTGACCGCTGTGGGCACTGCATACACATGGTGCACTTACATACATGCAGAGAGGACATACACAAAATAAAAATAAGTTAAAAAACATTAAAGATTGCTTTCTCTATTTTTGTTGTGATTCCTTTTGCAACACAAGTTTTAGTAAGCATTTATACAACAACTGTAAGTTGAGTACTGTTTTAGAGCATAAAAGCCCGTCGTGCAACAATATTTAGACACACACAAAAGTGACATCAAATGCTTGCTCTGCAAACATGAGAACCGAAGTTCTGATTCCCAGAATCCACATAAATGCTGGATGGGGGTGGCAGGTTACCTGTAATTCCAGCCTCAAAAGGAGGAGATGCAGTCCCCAGAACAAGCTGGCTAGTGGGACTAGGCATATCGACCAGCTCTGGGTTTGATTCAGAGACTCTGATTCACTGGAAGAGTGGAAAGAGGATGAGTCCCAACATCAACTTTGGGCTTCTACATGCACAGGTACACATGTGCACATGTACCCCCATATGTGCATCCACTTATGTGCAAAAGCATGAGCACACACATATGCATGGAAAAGGATAAAAAGAAAAGAGAAAGCAAACAGGAAAATGTGGGTTGAGGATGCTGCAGTGAACAAAGCCAGGGCAGCCTCAGACTTTCCATCTCACACACACAGTCGCAAGATTGGGAACGGCAGGGAAGACTCTTCTCTTTGTCCCACCTGGGGGCCATGCCTGAAATTTGACCAGTACTGAGCTTGAAGGCTGGCATAGAAGAGAACAGATATATTAATTGGTCCAGACAACTATGGTAAGAGTTCTGGTCACCACATGTGGTTCAGGCAAAAAAACACAAGGCACTAGGCCTGGTGGTACAGGTCTGTCATCCCAGCTACTTGAGGGACTGAGGCAGAACAGTCACATATTCAAGGCCTACCTGGCCTATAGAGTGAGTTCAAAGATCAGCCTGGTAACTTAGTGAGAGGCTGGGGATGATGTAGCTCAATGGTAGAGCACCTGCCAGAATCCCCCCAGTGGGTTGCTGGGCCTTGGCTCAGTGTGAGAGTGACTTTTGTTGAAGGTGCTGGAATTTGGTTGGTGAGAGCAGACTGGACTAGGGGCAAAACATCTTATCTCTCCTATCCTTTTGCAGACTTCTCCATGCTTTGTTATTCCTGCCTTTGTCTATTCCTTTCTATTAAAAGCAAGGCGGGGGGAAATAGAAAGAAAACCACAACAGGGTCCTTGAGGTGGCTCAGTGTATAGGGCACACATCTCCAAGCCTAACAGGATTTTAATCCCCGGGTCTCCCATGGTAGGAGGAGGGAACTGACTCCTGAAAGGTGTCTTCCGACTTCCACATGTGTGCTGGGGTGCACACATGTCCACACATATACAATAAGTAAATAAATAATTTAAAGAATTCAGCTGGGCATGGTGGTACATGCCTTTAATTCCAGCACTCAGGAGGTCAGGAGGCCATCAAAAAGGCCAACTTTGGACAAGAACCCGGAAGTAGGCCAGCTTGGACACAAATGGAAATGAGAGGAACTGGGCCTCTTCTGCCACCTGGGCCACCTCCTCTGATTATCTGCCTAATTCTGAACTAGCTACTTCCTATTCTCCCTCAATATGTGTGTGAGTGTGTGTGTGTGTGTGTGTGTGTGTGTGTGTGTATGTGCACATATGTGCAGGTGCTTGTGGAGGCCAGAAGAAGGCATTAGATCCCCTGGAGCCGGAGTTAGAGGCAGTTGTGAGCTTCCTGTCATGGGTGCTGGAAACTGAACTCAGGTCCTCTGCAAGAGCAGTATAAACTCTTAAATGCTTAGCCATCTCTCTGGTAACCCCTAACCATTCCTGTGTTTAACTTTGTACGTATGTGTCTAACTTTAAAATAAAATGTTTTTTAAAAGCTTATCTTATTTTTGTTGTATGTATGAGTGTTCTGCCTGCAGGTATGTTATTGCACCTGTGCATGCAATGCCCACTGAGACCAGGAGAGGGCATCAGATCCCCTGGAACTGGAGTTAACAGTTGGTACAACCATGTAGGTGCCAGGAATGGGACTCAGGTCCTCAGCGGGAGCAGCCAGTGCTCTTAACCACTGGGCTATCTCTCCAGCCCCCAGGTGTCTAAGGTTTGACCTGCTCAAAGCCCTTGTGGTGAGAGGCTGGCCCTATTCTAATAGCTCCTTTCTTTCTCTCAAGCAGTGCTCCTTTGTGTGAAGGCTCTTCCTACTAAGCTGGGATTTACTTCCATTTATCACTCTTGAGAGAGCAGCAGGGGATGGCTGAGGATGAATCAGGTTTCTAGAGGCCGGGCAGATGGCTAGGGATGGCTGACTCCCCCACCCCCACCCCCCAGGAAGGGCAGGCGTGGAGGGTGGATGTCCCAGAGTTGTTGGGGCAAAGTGGTTTCCTGTCCCACCTGGCAAAAGTTTTACTGGAACTGTTAGAGTCAGTGTCTGAGCCCTGGCAGCTGACAAGTCAGGCTTGGCCCTATAAATAGGACAATTAAAGAGACAAAAAAAATTAGCCAGGTTTAGTGGCATACGCCTTAATCCCAGCATAGAGGCCAGCCTGGTCTACATAGTGAGTTCCAGGCCAGCCAGGAGTACATAGTGAGACCCTGTCTCTAAAAAAATACACAGAGAGGGAGAGGGAAAAGGTGAGGGAGGGGGAGGGGGAGGGGGAGATTGTTCAATTCCACATTGAAAAGAGGGGCAAAGCAGGCCAGTGACCTCTCCCACTTCCACCTCAGGGTCCTGACCTGAGGTTTAGGTTTAAACAGAGGCATGCATAGCTGAGCAGTCCTGGTCAAGCTGTGGCCCTATCTATCTCTGACCTATCACTGTCTCAGCTCCAGATTCTCTTCTAAGGTGGTCTAATACGTTATCAGACCAAATGAGATCTCTTCTAGTGAGATCAGTTCCTTCTCTGACTGGTACCAGAGCTTCA
>NW_008360015.1:1874622-1879477 GCF_000622305.1 Nannospalax galili | reverse complement strand
GCCCCGAATTCGGATCCCCAGAACCCATGTGAAACTCTTGAGGTGCAGAAAGGCAGATCTGGGCTCTCTGGCCTGCCAGGCTAGCTAAAACAAACTTTCAGATTCAGTGAGAGAGTCTCAAAAAATAAAGTGTGGGAGCTGGAGAGGGGACTCAGAGGTTAAGAGCACTGGCTACTCTTCCTTCCAGAGGACCGAGGTTCAGTTCCCAGCACCTACATGGTTGATAACAGCCATCCTTAACCTCAGTCCCAGAGGATCTGACACCCATTTCTGGCATCTGTGGCATACACGTGCAGGCAAAACGCTCATATACATACAATAAAAATAAGTACATCACTTAAAAAGTAAAAATAAAAAATAAAGTGGGGCCAGTGAGATGGCTCAGGGTGTAAAGGTGCACATGCCCACATACAGACACACATACTTATAAATCAACATAAAATAAAAAAGTGTTTGAGCATTAGATATGAGGATGAATGGGAAAATGTTTTGCTCTTGGGAATATTGGCCCCATTTTGGTGCTCTGTGAACTTAAAGCCAATGTCCAGTAATGTCCTAAGGGGTACAGATAAGACACGGAGACCAGCACCTAAGGATCACAAAATCCTTGGGTCTAAAAGACCAGGCTGGGGACACTGTAGAAGACAGAGAAAGACTGCTGCCCTGGAAGTCCAGGGAGGCTGGGGGATGATGGGAACACATTATAATAAGGCTCAACATATGGGATCTGTACGATGCCCCATCCACACTGAATTTTTTAATTTTTAAGATTTATTTATATTTTTATGTTTTTAGATTTATTTTTACTTTATGTGTATGAGTATTTTGCCTGCATGTATGTAAGTGCCCCCTATCGTACAATGCCTATGGAGGCCAGAAGAACACATTAGATCCCCTGCAACTGGAGTTTTAGATTGTTGTTAGCTGCCATGTGGGTGCTAGGAACCAAACCTGGGTCCTCTGCAAGAGCAGCCAGTGTGCTTAATTGCTGAGCCATCTCTCCAGCCCCTATTTTTATTTTTGATTTATTGTCATGTGTGTTTATCTGTATGTGGGTATGTGCACATGTATTCAGTGCCTATGGAGGCCAGAAGAGGGCATTGAATCCCCTGTAGCTGGAGTTACAGACAGTTGTTAGCTGCCATGTGGGTGCTGGGAACTGAACTCAAGTCCTCCGCAAGAGCAATGTGTGCTCTTAACCACTGAGCCATTTCTCCAGCTCCAGACACTGAATTTTATCCCTAAGTGCTAGGTGACCTTCAGGAGCTGACTGACTTAGTGATTTTCCTCACTGCCTGGTCTGCAGCTCCATCTTTAAAAATAGTTGCAGAAAAGTCCATTGCTTATTCAATGAGCTCTTTTGTTAAAGAAAATGAAAACAACTCCTCAGCTTTACTTTGTTTAGTTCATAAAAGGCCCACTGTTATTATCAAAGAGCCCAGCTCATTAAACACAAAACAGGAGGATGGGAAGGAGAGAGAGAGCAGGGATGTGGAGGAGAGAGAAGCCCAGGTGGGTGGGCGCCTAGGGGACAAAGCTTGTTTTGCAAACCAAGGACAGTTCCTCTACTTTTCTAGTCTCTCTTTGTATCTGCGTGCTGGAGATAATAATTGATAATCGTAAGAGACAGCAAGATGACTCAGTGGGTAAAGGAGCTAGCTGCCAGGCCTGGCTGGCTGAGTTTGATCCTGGGACCTACAAGGTAGAGGGAGAGAACCATCTCTCACAAGATGTCCTCTGACCTCAACACATTTGTGTCATGCATGCATGTGTCCATGTACACTCACACACACACACACACACACACACACACACACACACAAGATATAACGACAACAAAACAATGATAGCCACAGGCCTGTATTTTTTAAAAATTTATTTATTTTAATTTTATCCATATGAGTGTTATGCCTGCAGGTGTGCAAGTGCGCCCATGTCGTACAGTGCATGTGGAGGACAGAAAAGGGCATTGGATCCCCTGGAACTGGAGTTACAGATGGTTGTTAGCTGTCATGTAGGTGCTGGGATTCGAACCTGGGTCTTCTGTAAGAACAGCTTTAACTGTTGAGCCATCTTTCCAGCCCCAGATAGCCACAGATCTATAATCCTATCTATTTGGGAGGATGAGGCAGGAGGATCACAAATTTTTTTTAAAAAAATTTTTATTTTATGTGTATGCGTGTATTGCCTGCATGTAGGTAAGTGCACCTGTATCATGCAATGCCTGCGGAGGTCAGAAGAGGCTGTCGGATCCCCTGGGACTGGAGTTACGGACAGTTGTTAGCTGCCATGTGGGTGCTGGGATTTGAACCCGGGTCTTCTGCAAGAACAACTAGTGTTCTTAACTGATGAGCCATCTCTCCAGCCCTTCGGATCACAAATTTAAGGCCACTGTGTACAAAATGAGTTCAAGGCCAGCTTGAGAAAGTATTTTGGGTTTTGTTTTTGTTGTTTTTCAGACAGGGTTTCCCTGTGGTTCCAGCTGGCCTGGAACCCATTATGTGACCAGGCTGGCCTCCATCTCACAGAGATCCACCTGCCTCTGCCTCCTGAGTGCTGGGATTAAAGGTGTGCACCACCGCCTTGGGCTTGGGTTACAGAGTTTAAGTGTAGTGCTAGTTTAAGTGAGACCCTGTCCCGAGAAAAAGAAAAAAGGAAAAAAAGGAAAGGGGGAGGTAGGGGAGGGAAGTGGGGTAGTGATATTGGATGCTGAGATCCCCATACACTGACCTGGCCTCCCATACAAGTTTCTGGAAAGAGTTGTGTGAATTCAGGGCTCACTCCTCCTGCTGCCAGGGAGGTAGCGTGGTGGGGAAGGGGGCCTGGGGATCTGGCTTCCTGCCTACTCTGAAATTTCATCTGTCAAGGACATCGAGGATGAACACATGGCCAAACCCAGGCTAGTCAACATGGTTGTATCAAATACCTCACCAGAGCCAGCCCTATAGTTATGGGTAGCTCTCAGACTTGCCCCAGGCCCTCACTGGGGGATTCTAGCAGGAGTGCTACCACTGAGTCACAGCCCCAGGCCCTCACTGGGGGATTTTAGGCAGGAGCTCTACCACTGAGCTATATCCCCAGAACTCTAATGTCTGAGGGCTTCATCCTGGGACCTCTGCCATCTCGTCTGTTCCAGAATAGCTTCCCTTTCGCCTGGAGACACCTCAGCTATCAATAGTATATCTACAGATCCTTTCCTCCACAGTTCAGGCCTCTGAGCAGTGCACTGGCCACATGAGGGCTGGAGGTCCCCTGAGACGCAAAGCCATTGTCCCTAAAGATGCCAGAAGGAATCCTTCCAGGGAATGAGCTGATCCTGCCACTGCTCTGATCAAATATCTTCTGTATCTCCCCAGAATCCAGGAAGAAGTTCAGATTGCATATTAAGCTTGTAAGAACTTCCAGTGCCTCAAGTTCACTATCTACCCTCTTCTCACCCCCCAAACTCTAGCTCCTATGGTCCCATAGAAATATCTCGTCATATATGTAATTTAAAATTTTCTGCTTAGTTTTTCCTTTAAAAAATGTTTTTCAGGGCTAGAGAGATGGCTCAGCAGTTACTGGCTGCTCTTGGAGAAGACCTGGGTTTGAATCCCAGCACCCACATGGTGGGTAACAACCATCCATAACGCTAGTTCCAGGGGATCTGACACCCTTTTCTGTCCTCTGTGGGCTTTGCATGACATGGGTGCACTCACATACATGCAGGCATGACATTCATCACATCAAATAAAAATAATAAATAAATAACAAAATTAAAAAATATTTAAAAAATGTTTTTGAGACAGAGTCTCATGTAGTCTAGGCTAGCCTCAGACTCACTACTTAGCTGAGGATGACCTTAGCTTCCTGATCCTCCTACCTTTACCTCCTGAGTGCTGGGATTATAGGTTTGTACCACCATGCCTAGCTGTAATTTTAACTTTTCCTTTTTTATAAAAAAAATACAATTACCAACGTTTTCTTCTAAGAGTTTCAGAGTTTCAGACTTTACATTGAGGTCTTTGAGCCTACAAGATATAGGTGTAGGAAAGGACTTTCTAAACCAGACATCAGTTGCTCAGGAATTAAGGTCAAGAATCAACAAGTGTCACCTCATTAAACTGAAAAGCTTCTGTACAGCAAAAGAAACAACAAAGAAGTGAAGAGAAAACCCACAGAGTGGGAGAAAAATCTTCATAAGTGGCACATCTGACAGAGGTTTAACTTCCAGAATGTATAAAGAACTCAAAAGACAAAGAATCAAGAAAGCAAATAACCCAATTAAAAGATGGGCTAAAGATCTAAACGGAGACTTGTAAAAGAAGAAATAAAGATGGCTAAGAAACATCTTAAAAAGTATTGAACATCATTAGTAATTACAGGAATGCAAATTAAAACCACCTTAATATTTCACCTTACCCCTGTCAGACTGGTTAAGATCAAGAGAACAAATGATACCAAATGCTGGCAAGGATGTGGAAAAAGGGGAATGTTCATTCACTGCTGGTGGGATTGCAAACCCGTGCAACACCTATGGAAAGCAGTGTGGAGAACTTTTAGAATTCTAAAAATGAACCTACCATTTGACTCCATTATACCACTCTTTGGCATATACCCAAAAGACTCATCCTAATAAAGAGATACTTGTACATCCATGTTTTTTGCTGCCCTTTTCACAGTAGCTAAGAGATAGAAGAAATTTAAATGTCCTTCAACTGAGGAGTGAATAATGAAAATGTGGTACATTTACACAATGGAGTTCTACTCAGTTCTAATCAAAGAAAGATGAAATCATGAAATATGTGGTAAAAGGATGGAGTTAGAAAATATTATACTAAGTGAAGTAAAGTAACACACACTCAAAAAAAAGACA
>NW_008360015.1:1826982-1873118 GCF_000622305.1 Nannospalax galili | reverse complement strand
GGAGTTCAAGACCATCCTGGGCTATATATTGAAACTTTGTCTCAAAAAGAACCACCATAAAAACAAAAACAAAAAAACCTATGACAACCTATGAAAGAAAACAAGAAAAAGCTAAAAGTGCGATTGGTCCTCCACTACCATGAAAAGAATGTCACCACACCCAAGCAGTGCCAGTATCCGAGCATCACCAAAGACATCCCAAGCAACACGTCAATAGTATAAAGAAGTTCTGATGAGCCAAGGCAAGTTGGGGGCCAAAGACAGAAAAATCTGGTAACAATCCTATATCACACTAAAGATCTAGTTCAGGCTAAATCTAGAACACAGACCAGGTCTGTCCTGAATGAATTTTAATTTAATTGAGGAAAGAACCTCCATTGACTGTACTGTCATTTTCATTTTTAAAAATAAAAAAAAATAAATAAAAAAAATACAATTACATTTATTTATTTGTGTATATATTTATTTGTGTGTGTGTACGTGTGTGTGTGTGTGTGTATGTGTGTGTATGTAAGACAGTGCAGGTGTGAAGATCAAAAGACAACTGGTAGGAGTTGATTCTCTCCTTCCACCATGTACGAACAGGGGATTGAACTCATGTTGACAGGCTTGGCAGCAAGCACCTTTACTCGCTGAGCCATCTTGCTGGCCCTTGGTATAAAATTTATTAATGGGATATTTTGTTTTCATTTCCTCCATTCTGCATCTCTGCCATCTGGCATATTTTCTCATTACAGTATTTTGCAGCTTGATCTGTATTTAGAATCCATAAAATGTACAGTCAAGAAAGCACATTCAGAAACCCAAGTTGTTCCAAACATAATTAAGTCTTCCAATGATAGAATCAGAGATTTCTCTTAAAATGTGATTATAATAAATGGAAGTTAAGCAGGGAATGGTGTGAAAAGCTCTAATCCTGGAAACAGGCAATTCACAGAATTCTGTGAATTCAAGGCCAGCCTGGTTTATAAAGCAAGTTCCAAACCAGCTGGGCTACGTAGTGAGGCCTTGTCTCAAAATAATAAATAAATAAATAAATAAATAAATAAATAAAGCAAACCCAGGCATAGTTTGCCACACACCTTATATCCCAGCACTCAGGAGTCAAAGGGAGGCTCTGTGAGTTTGAGGTCAGCCTGATCTACATAATAAGTTCCAGGCCAGCTGAAGCTATAGGAGGCTGTGGTTCAAAAAAAAAAAAAAAATCAAAACAACTGGGTATGGTGGTGCACACCTTTAATCTCAGCACTTGGGATGCAGAGGCAGGGAATTTCTGTGAGATGGAGGCCAGCCAGTGTACATGAGTTCTAGGCCAGCTGGGGCTACAGGGAGACCCTTTTTCAAAAAAGACCAAAAACAATAGCAACAACAAAAAGTGAAAAAAAATCTAAAATATGAGTTTCATAGTTGATGTGGTGGTACACACCTGTAATCCTAGCACTTGGGAACTTGAGGCAGGAGGATCATGAGTTCAAGGCTAGCCTAGGCTACATGGTAAAAACTAATTTCAGGAGTGGAATGTAGCCTTGGAGTTGTTCCAAATATTTATGACTATTGGCTTATTTAGTTTTCACATCAGCACTATGATGTGATCAATATTTTTAAATAATATTTTATTATCCCCATTTTATGTGTATGAGTGTACTGCTTACATGTATGTGAGTGCACCCGTGTCATGCAATGCCATGGAGGTCAGAAGAGGGCTTCAGATTCCCCTGGAACTGGAGCTAAGGACAGTTTGCAGCCACCATGTGGGTGCTGGGAATCGAACCCGGGTCCTCTACAAGAGCAGTCGGTGCTCTCAACCACTGAGCCATTTCTCCAGCCTCAATCAATAGTTTTTTTAAAGGAGTTTTAAAATATTTTCTATTTTTATGTATGAGTGTTTTGCCTGCATTTATGTAAGTGCACCCATGTTGTACAATGCCTGTGGAGGCTGGAAGAGGGCATCAGATCCCCTGGAGCTGGGATTACAGATGGTTGTTAGCCACAATGTGGGTGCTGGGACCCAAACTTGGGTCCTCTGCGAGAGCAGCCAGTGCCCTTAACTGCAAAGCCATCTCTAGCCCCTGTGATCAATAGTTTCAGCTGCATTTTAAAGACAAGGGAGGGAAGTGAGGCACAGAGCAGTTTAGGAACTTGATCATTGTCACACAGCCTGAAAGTGGCAGAATGGGAATCATGTAATCTGGTTCTAAGGCTGTGGTCAAATCAACTATGAGAAACAAATTTCCAGCTCTTTTGGCTTTGTAGTAAGAAGTATGCCATATACACAGATTTACACACACACACACACACACACACACACACACACACACACACACACACACACCACACATACACACACACATCTGAAAAAATTTTCCTAAAATATTAATTATATTAGAACATGCAATACATTCTGGTATGTTCTATTCTAGACTGTTCTACTTTATTCTACCTCATTAAAAATGTTGGGGCTGTAGAGATGGCTCAGTGGTTAAAAGAACTTGCTGCTCTTGTAGAGGCCCCAAGTCAGGCTGCTCAAAACTTCCTGTAACTCCAGCTCCAGAAGATCTGATGCTCTCTTCTGGTGTCTGTGGGCACTGCACTTACATGCACAGGCCCCATTCTCTCTCTCTCTCTCTCTCTCACACACACACACACACACACGCACGCGCGCACGCACACACACACAAATGAAAATAAAATACATTTTTAAAAATGTTGGGGCTGGAGATAGGGCTCAGCAGTTAAGAACACTTGCTATTCTTCCAGAGGACCTGGGTTTGATTTCTAGCACGCACTTGGCAGCTACCGACAACCTATAACTCTGTTCCAGGAGATCTGATACCCTCTTCTGGCCTCCACAGGCTTTGCATGACACAGGTGTGCTTACATACATGCAGGCATACACTCATACACATAAAATAAAAATAATAAACAAAAAATGTTGGAAGTCAGGTGTACTCCTTTAATCTCAGCACTTGGGAGGCAGAGATAGGAAGATCTCTGTGAATTCATGGCCAGTCAGGTCTGCATAGTAAGATCCTATCTCAAAGGAAAATGTTGGTTATGGGGCTGGGGAAGATAGCTTAGTAGGGAAAGTGCTTGCTGTGCAAAGATGAGAACTCAAGTTCCGTCCCTGGAACCCACATAAAAAGCCAGGGGTGGTGGCATATGCTTGTAACCCCAGTGCTGGGGACGTGAGGACAGACAGATCCCTGGGGTTTTCTGGCCAGCCAGCCTGATTGAATCATCAAGTTCCAAGCCAGTGAGAGACCCTGCCTCAAAACACAAGATGAATGGCTCTTGAGGAATGTCGTCTGAGGCTGACTTCTTGTCTTCACATGAATATACTCACACAGACATACACACACACATGCAAAATGTTGGTTGGGACCCATCACATTAACTTCATGACCTGTTTCATTTTTATCATCTTAACAAACCTTTTTTACATTCATTTGCTTATATTTGTATGTATATGTATTGTATGTGTGTGTAAATGCATGTGTAGACATGCATCTTTTCTGGGCAGGTGCCACAGTCCACAAGTGGAGGTCAGAGCACAGCTTGCAGGAGCTGGTTCTCTGTGTCCACCATGGGTCCTGGAGATTGAACTCGGGTCCTCAGACTTGGCAGCAGGCACCTTTACCCGCTAGCCCCTCACCCATCCCTGCTCTGTGTTTTGGTTGTTTCTTCATTCTCTTTTGTTGTTTGTTGGTTGTTTGGTTTTTTGCTTTTTTGTCTTTTTGAGACAGGGTCTCCTCGTAGCCCCAGTTGGTCTGAAACTTGCTGTGCAGACCAGGTTGGCCTCCATTTTACAGCTAACCGCCTGCCTCTGCCTCCCAAGTGCTAGGGTTAAAGGCGTGTACCACCAAGCCGAACTTGTTTGGTTTTTGAGACAGAATCTGGCTATGTAAGTCAGGCTGGCCCGCACCTCATGATCTTTTTGTCTTAGCTGCCTAAGTACTGGGGTTATAAGCATATAACACCAAAATAACTTAAGGTGCTGGAGAGATGGCTCAGTGGTTAAAAGCACTTGCCACCACACTGGCTTCTTTTTAGATTCTTTATGGCCCCACTAAGGGTGAATTAGTCAGGGCTCTCTAGAGGAACAGATGACAGAATGAACATATATTAAAAGAATATTTTACTCAGCTTACTTCAGAAGAGTTAAGAACAGCTGACTCACACTTGAAAGACTGAGATAGCCCCCCTCCCTCATCCCAGCCTGGTAGATGTTCCATCTTTGAGGCTGGGTGGGTGCCTCAGTAGCCCAAGCAGTCTCATAGTGGCTGTCTCACACTGGAGAGACTGACAACCTGGTACTGAGTCCATGGGGCTGGGTGTCTCAGCAAGTCCTAATCTTGTGCTGAAAACCTGGAGGGTTCCTGAAGAGCTGCTGGTTCTCAGTCAGAAGGTGCAGCCTGTTTTTGGTGGGTCTTTCTATATCAGTTAAAATAATTAAGACAGTTCCTCAATTTTCTACTCAGGGGATTCTAATTTGTGGCAAGTTGACTTTGCCAACAACCATCTCAGAGGGTTCAGTCTCTGGCATGGGAATTTGGGAAGGAGGACAGGAGTTTTTCATTCACAATAGTCTATAGTGGTTTAAATGTCTTCCTTTGAATAGGAGGAGGATGGGGTTGCCCTGTACTTTGTAGACTGCAGTGGAGACTAGGGACAGGAAGGTGCTCTGGTCTGCCCATCTCATGTTTAGTACTCCTGAACCTAAAGTGAGGGACAAGGTGTTAGGGGGACACTTTCTGCAGGATTGGAGCCTCTGGTTATCCATGCAGGATTCTGAGGTATGGGGGCTCCCTACTCACAGCTTTTGCAGTGCCGACTGGTCCTGTTGGCTGGGGTAAAGACCTCAGGTTATCGAAACTCTTCTTTTCTAGAACTATCAGCTCTCACACGGCAGGCTGGCGATGAGGGTCAACTGGTGGAGTGCTTACCTCATATGCATGAAAACCTGGGTTTTGTCCTCAGTAGCCCATAAACTGAGCATGGTAGTGCATACCAGTGTAATGCCAGCATTTGAGAGGTGGAGTCAGGAAGACTAGAAGTTCAAGGTCATCCTTGGCTATACAGAGAGTTGGAGGATAGCCTGGGCTACATGAGACCCTGTTTCCAAACAAACACACTGACTCATGACATGACTTAGGCAAGTGGATGTGCTCTCTGGCCTCAGTTTCCCCTCTGTAAGAACAGGCGTTTTAGGTCTGGATGCTTCAGTTTGTCTGTATTATTTTGGATTCCTGCCAGTTCAGGACCAGAGCTTCCTAGGAAAACAGCAGGTCTCCTGAGTTTGTGTTTCTAGAAGGATCCAGAGATCTACTACCTCAGGGATGGGAGGTCAGGTTCGTAGAGTAGTATCTGAAAAACTATTTGAGGTGTGGGGATGGGTAGGAAGGAACTATCTTTGTTCAGCAAACCTCTGATAGGCCTTGTTGTTTTGAGACAGGCTTTCACATAGCTCAGGCTGGACTCCAACTGTCTAGGTAGCCAAGGATGACCTTGAACTTCTGATCTTCTTGCCTTCAATTCCTGAATACAGGGTTCAGCAGTCTGATGCTCAGAGGGAGGAGTGGGGTCCAAGAGCACTCTCAGAGGCAGGGTTGGCTGAGGGATTTCTCAGGCCAAGGTTTCCTTCTTTCAGTTTAAATACATTCAAGGCTGCGACAGAGCCCAGAAAAAGCTGCCTACAGGCAGTGTGGAGTCCCTGTTACTCTGTGGATGAGAAGCCATGCTGAGGAGGGGCCAGCTGGCATGGGGCACAACACCTTACAGGGCAGACGGAGAATTCAGAGAAAGCCAGGACATGCTGCCAGGTGGGCTTGGAGCCATATCAGCCTGCAGAGGATCCCCTGGGATACAACAGGAGCCTGGCATCCCTTCCAGGCCCTGGATGGGCACCAAGTGCAATTTGGTTGAAATGTAACAGGACAAGGTGACCCCAGGCTTGAGAGTGATGGGCAAGGCTGGCAGATGGGTGAACAGCATGAGGAAGCCTGGGCTGGGATGTCTGCCGGCTTCCCCAAGCTCACACTTGCTTGCTGCAGGCAGGTGCACACACCTGCATCAGTGGGTAGACTCCTGTGCAGACCTGCACATGGGGGGCACACACACACCTGAGGCTGCAGGCTCACCTCTGTCCCAGCCTCATCCCAGCATATTCCTAGAGGTGTGCTGTCCTAGAAATCTTTATCCCTTCCAGGATTTCTCTGCGACTGCAGCCAATTTTCACTCCTGCCGTGAAACTCCCAGGCAGACCCTGCCAGGAACATCTCTTTTTCATTTATTTCGGGCTCTGGAGAGGCTGGGAGAGGAAGAAGCCTGCAGATGTCTCCTTGGTATTTTCATCAACATGACAGCTCCTGAGCACTCTAGCTATGGAGGCCAAGGCTCCAGAACAGACAGGCTTTACTCCAGAAATGCAGGGCTCTGCTCCAGAAGAGGCGGGGCGCACTCCAGGAGAGGGAGGACCCACTGCAACCTAAATGAGGCCCTGTTCCAGGGTAGGCAGAGCCGCTTCCAAAATAGATTGGCCTGGTTCCAGAACAGGCAGAACCCAGGGCCTCTGGCTGAGGGTCAGGGAAGCAAGGTGGAGGTGGGTCACAGTGGACATCTGTCCTTAAACTGTCTCCCCCTACCTGCATGATTCCCAGTTTTTCCTATAAGGGAAATGGACTCAGCTATGTGGTTCAGAGTTGTTGTTTCAGTACCCAGCACAGTACTTGACCCTCAGAGGTCTGTTCAGGTCCACTGGGGATCCGGATTCTGTTAGGAGAAACACCTGTTGAATACCATCTCCTCCCAAATTCATGTCTACCTAGACCTTAGGATTGGGAAATAGAATCTGTACAGATATAGTTAAGGATCTAAAGATGAACTTATTCTGGGTTTGGGGACGTCATGGAATGTGGTCTTTCAGGCTAGTATCATCTTGAAATCAGAGCAAATGGAAACCCTCACAAGAGCAGGCCTGTTGATTTCACTTGTAGGTGGCTCAGCGGTTCAGAGCACTGGCTGCTCTTCTAGAAGATGCAGATTCGGTTCCCAGCACCCACATGGCAACTAACAACCATCTGTTACTCCAGTTCCAGGGGATCTGCCACCCACTTTTGGTCTCTGTGGGCATTGCATACACATGGTACACGTACATACATGCAGGCAAAACACTCATACACATAAAATAAGAATATATAACTTTTTCTAGCTGGGCATGGTGGCACATGCCTTTAATCCCAGCACTTGGGAGGCAGAGGCAGGTGGATCTCTGTGAGTTCAAGGCCAGCCTTGTCTACATAGTGAGTTCCAAGCCATCTGGGGCTACAGGGAGACCCTGTCTAAAAAAGACCTACATGCAGGCAATATGTGAAAACACATGAAATAAAAATAATAAAATATTTTTTAAAAACCAGTGAAAAAAAAAAGACCAAAGAATATATACATATAACTTTTTGAAATTTGAGATGGGGGGCTGGAGAGATGGCGCAGCAGTTAAGAGCACTGATTGCTCTTGCAGAGGACCTGGGTTCGATTCCCAGCACCCACATGGCAGCTATGAACCGTCCTTAACTCCAGTTCTAGGGGAATCTGAAGCCTTCTTCTGACCTCCAAGGCATTGCATGACACGGGTGCACTCACATATATGCAGGCAATACACTCATACACATAAAATAAAAATAATACAATATTTTTAAAAATTTACAAAAAAAAAATTGAGACAGGGTCAGTCTCACTATATAGTACTGGATGGTTGGAAACTTGCTATGTAGACCAGGCTGGCCTTGAGTTCACAGAGATCTGCTTGTCTCTGCCTTTTGAGTGCTGGGATTAAAGGTGTACATCACCATGTTCAGCCTAAAAATAAGTCATTAAAACAGGAAGGGATGGGGTGGGCCATTAGACCCCCACCCAAGATTCCAGCCATGCCCTCTCTCCTGAGTTCCGTTCTCTCAGCTGCATGCAACCCTGCCTAGTTGCAGGCGGTCTGGAGCAGTGGTAGAGTGCAGAGGAGGTAGAAAGCCAGTGGAGCAGAGACTCCATCTTGACAGCTGTGGTTGATGTCATCACCCATACTGGGGTGGGATATAATTATTTTGGGGTTACCCACATTTTTGTAGGTTACCCTTTATTCATACTCCTGCAAATAAGCCCCATAAACTTATGGGTTCACAAAGTTGGACAACTTTTGGGAATCTATTCTCTCCTTCCACCAGGTGGGTTCTGGGGATGGAACTCAGGTAGTTAGGCTTTCCTGGCAAGTACTTTTACTTGCTGAGCCATTTCAATGGTCCGTGTTTGCTTTTCTTTTGTGGTTGTTTGTTTTGAGATAAGGTCTTCCTGTAGCCCCAGTTGACCTGGAACTCACTATGTAGCCCAGGGTGGCTTCAGTCTCAAAGATCTGCATGCCTCTGCCCCCCGAGTACTGGGGTGAAAGGTGTGCACCACCACACCCAGTTATATTTTGTTTTGAGACAGGGTCTTGTGTAGCCCAGGCTGTCTCCAACTCACAATATATCCCACCCTGGTCTTGAACACCAGATCTTGCTTCTACCCCTTCAAGTGCTGGGATGACAAGCTGGAACAATCAAAGATTCATATTTTTAAAAATATCTTCATTGGGGCTGGAGAGATGGCTCAGCAGTTAAGAGCACTGACTGCTCTTGCAGAGGACCCGGGTTCGATTACCAGCACCCACATGGTGGCTATGAACCATCCTTAACTCCAGTTCCAGGGGAATCCGAAGCCCTCTTCTAACCTCCGCAGCATTGCACAACATGGATGCACTCACATACATGCAGGTGATACACTCATACACATAAAATAAAAATAATAAATATTTTAAAAATATCTTTATTATTTTAATTTTATGTGTAAGTATATAGCCTGCAGGTATGTAAGTGCACCCATGTTGTGTGATGCCCAAGGTCAGTAGTGGGTGTTGGATCCCCTGGAACTGGAGTTATGGGTGGTTGTTAGCCATCATATGGGTTTGACCTGGAATCAAACCCGGGTCCTCTGCAAGAACAGTCAGTGCTCTTAACCACTGAGCCATCTCTCCAGATCCAGATTCATTTTTTTTTTGAGTGGGGACGTGTTGGTTTTTTGAGACAAAATCTCTCTGTAGCCCCAGCTGGCCTGGAACTTGCTATATAGATCAGGCTGGCCTTGAACTCACAAAGATCTGCCTACTTCTGCCTCTCCAATGCTGGGATTAAAGGTGTATACCAGCACACCTGACAAAAGATTCATTCTTTACTATGTACAAGGCAAACTTAGACAATAGATTACAGTCTCCTGGAACCTCAGTTTCCATATCTATAAAATGGGCATGTGGGCACTTTCCTCCCAGCATTGGTAGGGAAATTATGTAAGATGGTGTTCTAGTTTCTGTTGTCATAATACAATACCCAGACAAAAAAAGCAACATAAGGAAAGAAGACGTTTATTTTAGCACACAGTTCTAGGTTACAGTTTGTCATTGTGGGGAAGTCAAGGCAGGAACTTCAAATAGGTAGTCGCATCACGTCCGCAGTCAAGAGTAGAGAGAAATGTATGCCTGCATGCTCCCTTGCTCCCTGTGCTCAGCTCTGTTTCTCCACTCATACAGTTCAGGACCCCCTGCCTAGGGAATGGTGCTGCTCACAGTGAGCTGAGTCTTCCCACATCAATTAACTCAATTAAGAACCCCTGTCCCCCAGACAGGCCCACGGGGCAACACAATGTAGACAATCCTTCTTTGAGATTCTCTTCCCAGGTGATCCTAGGTTGTGCCAAGTTAGAGCTAACAATCACACGTGGCATCTACAACAGATCCCAGCCAAGTGCCTGGCACGCAGTAGACACTCAATGCTTGTTTGTTCAGTGAATGAATCAATGAATGAATTCCCCCAGCTTATTCTTTCACACACAGCTTAGGAAGATGGGGTGCAACTCAGGACAGCAGTGCTTGCTCAGCTCAAAGCCTGAGTCACAGGTGAGTCATCCCCCAGCCTCAGGACAAGGAGATCTGAGGGTCCTCCACCAAGGTATGGGCTTCTTAATAGGTGAGTTGGCTGTGAGAGCTGAGCTCATTCTGTGTGGCCTTTTTTGATGAATTATAAAAGAACTGGAGCTTCACGCTGAGGATGCAGAAGAGAGGGAGGGAGGCCACCGGCAGACATATATATTTTATTTCTGAAGCGAGAGGAATTCTGAGAGCTCCTTTCTGGAAGAAACAACCTTCATAGAATGATCAAGCAGGCATAGGGGTAAGAGGTGCTGAGCCAGGGATGGGAGACTCCATCAAAGAGAAGGCAGAAGGGCTAGGTGTCAGGTCTACACAAATGGATGAGCCCCAGGTTCAGAGAGAGTCTTTAAAAAAAAAAAAGGTGAAGGGGCTAGGGAGCTGGCTCAGCAGTTAAGAGTGTTTGCCCTGCAGCACAAGGACCTAAGTTCGGGTCCCCAGAACCCATGTAAATATCAGGTGGGTGTGGTAAGTCCAGCCTTGGAAGAGATACAAGGGAATCCCAGAGCAAGCTGGCTAGGAAGACTATCAGTGAGCTCCGGGTTTGATTGAGAGACCCTGCTTCAATGATAAGTTGGAAGAGTGATTGATGATTTCTGACATCAACCTTGGGTCTCCACATGCATGTGCACACACATGCTCTAAATTCACCCATGTGCAAACATGCGTATACACACATGTACATCATACCACACATACATGTAAAATGGTGGGAAAAGGGGCTGGAGAAATGGTTCAGTGGTTAAGAGCACTGGCTGCTCTTGCAGAGGACCTGGGTTTGTTTCCTGGCACCCACAGGGCAGCTTACAACCATCTCTAGCTCCATTTCCAGAGGGACCTGATGCCCTCCTCTGGCCTCTATAGGTATTGCATGAATTTGGTATACTTACAACACGGAGACAAGACACTCATACACAGACAATACAAATACATAAATTTAGATGAACTAGGGAGCGGGGAGGAAGGTGCAGAACAATCAAGGAAGATGCCTAATATCAACCTCTGGTCTTCACAGGCATGCGCACATGTGTATGGTTTCCTGCCTACACATGCACATATACACAGAAACACCTACTCTCACACAAGGGGTAAGCTTGGAGCCATGTCATCTGCTGAGGGCAAGAAGGCAGCTCCAATATTCTCTCTGAAGGTTTTTTTTTTTTTCTCTCCCTCAAAGAATGTGCTGATAGGCATAGGCAAGGTCCTTTGGAGGACCAGAGGCTGTGTCCTTCTGTCTGGGGCTCCAATGGGCAGCCACCCCTGACAGCAAGCTCAGTTTGCTCTAGTTTGCTTTCTTCTGCTGTGATAAAACACCGTGACCAAAATTTACTTGGAGAGGAAAGGGTTTATGTGGCTTACAGCTCACAGTCCATCTTTGAGGGAACTCAGGGCAGGAACCTGGAGGCAGGAGCTGAAGCACAGGCCATGGAGGAATGCTGCTTACTGTCTTACTCTGGCCTGTGCTCAGCCTGTTTTCTTATACAAACCAGGACCACCTGCTCGGGGTGATACCACCCACAGTGGGCTGGGCCCTCCCATGTCACTCATGATGAAGATGTTTCACAGACATGCCCACAGGCCAATCAGAGTGAATAAATCCCTCGGCTGCAGTTCCCTTCACTCAGGTGTGTCAAGTTGACAACTGAAGCCATCCAGCACAATGGGTACCTAGTGGCCCACTGGTTTCTCTTTCACTTTGGTCCCCTCCAAGCTCCTCCTTCTAGCCTTCTTGTCTCTGTTGATGGCAACTATTTTTCTGATATCTCAGCCCAAACCCTGGTCTCACCCTGAATCTCTATTTTCTTTTTCAAACTTGTACTGATCACTTTTCTCAATACTATGACCAAAAACATGGTAAGAAGCAACTTAGGAGGGAAAACAGGGGCTGGGGAGATGGCTTAGTAGGTAAAGTGCTTGCTGTGCAAGCATGTGGATCCCTGTTCAAATCCTCAGAACCCACATAAAAGCTGGACGCCGTAGCACACGTGGGTAATGCCAGCGCTCCTATGGTGAGCTGGGAGGTAGAAAGAGAAGATTCACCAGAAGAATCGTGGTTCAGGTGGCCTAGGGAACCGAGCAAAGAACAGCAAGAGACACTGCCTCAAAGACAGTAGAAAGTGAGGACTTGTGCTAGAGGTTGGCCTCTACCTTCTGCATGCTGAGATTATAGGCTGGCACCTCCATGCCTGGCATCCACTTTCATTATGAGATTCAATTCATTTAATCCGCACAACACTCCCTGAGGCAGGTTACTGCTGTTTCCAGATGTTTGTGAGTTTATTATATTCGCGTTAGCAATATTATAGTGATTGTTCATAAGTGGATTCTTTGGAAATTGTTCCTTGGATAGGCAGATGATGGTGAAGCCCAAGACAGCCATGGTAGAACACAACTCCAGGTTGTTTCGTTCATAGGGACCTCATGGACTTGGAATGAACTTGGAAGGGTTGTTTGATATCTTTGTGCCCAGTAATGAGGACAGGCTGTTTTGTGTGACTCTGACTGGTGAGGGATTGTCCTAAGTCCATGCTCCTACATCTGTTTCTCTCAATGTTTTTCATAACCCGCTAAGCCCTGTGCCCCTAGGGCCACCTGTCATAAACTTCTAGCAGCTTTGTCACCACCCCTTAGCCTAACTTTCCAGGTTCTGTCTAAGGACCAGATTCCAAAAATACACGATGGCTGTACTGTATGGCTGAAGACCAAGAATTTGGGAAGGAACGCCTCTGAAAACATCAGCTGGTAGCTCTTTGGAATGGAAAATTTTTACCTAAACTCTTATAATTGAAGTAAGAACTCAGTTGTGATGTTTAGTTTCAAATGTCAACTTGTGGGGCTGGAAAGATGGGTCAGTGGTTAAGAGCACATACTGCTCTCCCAAGGAAGTAAGTTCACTTACCAGCGCTCACATCAGGTGGCTCACAATAACCTGTAACTCCAAATCTAGGGGATCTGACACTTCTGGTCTCCAGGGGCACCTGCACTCACCCCCCATATATACATAAGTAAAAATATAAAATAAATATCAACTTGCCACAACTTGGAATAGCCTGAGAGGAAAGCTTCAGTTGAGAAATTGTCTAGGTTAGGTTGGTTTGTAGACTTGTCTGTAGGGAATTGTCTTAATTGTTAACTGATGAAGGAAGCCCAGCCCCTTGCGAGCAGCAACATTCTCTAGGTTGGACCCTGAACTATAAAATTATAGAAAGCTAGCTAGCAGCAACAAGCAAGCAGGCAGTGTGGATACATTTATTTCTGTCTGTTCTTGATGGTGGATATAATGTGACCAGCTGCTCAAGCTCCTGCCTCTGTAACTTTCCTACAATGAGGGACTGTAATTTGGAGTTGTAAGCTGAATAAACTCCTTCCTTCCCAAGTTACTTTTGGTCAGAGTATTTTATCACAGCAACAGAAACTAGGACAGTCTCTAAAAGAGTCAGCTATGGGATGGAAAATTTTAAACTAAATTTCCAGGGTTACGGTAAGGAACCAGTCAAGACTCTTAAGACTCGGGGCTGGAAAGATGACTCAGCTGTTTAAGAGCTCTTGCTGCTCTTGCAGAGGACCCAAGTTCCAGTCCCAGCATCCACATCAGGCTGCTCACAAACTTCTGTAACTCCAGCTCCAGGGGAATACAATGCCTTCTTCTGGCCTCTGTAGGCACTGTACTCACATATACACATACCCACACAGAGATACACACACACACACACACACACACACACATAATTTAAAAAATAAACTACTTAAAATTCCATTTTTATAAAACATGCTTTAAGAAGCCAATAGAGACAAACCAAGCAATTTCTCGCCCCCCCCCCCAGCATCCCACCTCTGCCCTCTGTCACTCAAATGATGGGTGAAGATTCTCATTTTCAGGCACATCTGTGTGCAGGGACGTAAAACGTAGTACAGTTGCTACAGAAAGGACATTTTAATAAAAGCCACTATACACCATTTTCCAGACAGTCTTCTCTGATGAATAGCTCAGATGAGCCTAATAAAGTTATAGGTGAATAGAAATTAGGTCTTTAATGGGTTCAGCAGCAGCAGCAGCAGCAGCAGCAGCAGCAGCAGCAGCAGCAGCAGCGAGGGATTGTTGGAGTCTCTGCCCCCACTTTTTTTCCCCACAAGACCAGGATGGATTTCCCCTCCCTTTCTCATTCCTTCCAGTCCACTTTGGAGCAAAGGTCTGAGGCCTAGAATGTTTTGGTATCCTTTCCCAAATATATGACGCTCCATTAAAAAACATTTTTTTAAAGATTTTGGATTTTTATTATATGAGTATTTTACTTGCATATACGTAACTGCACCCATACCATGCAGTACCTGTGGAGGCCAGAAGAGGGTGTTGGATCCCCTGGAGTTAAAAAACAGTTATCAACTGCCATGTGGGTGCTGGGAACCGAACCCAGATCCTCTGCAAAAGCAGCCAGTGCTCTTAACCACTGAGCCATCTCTCCAGCTTCCATTTTAAAAAATTGAATCCGTAATTCCAGTTCCAGGGAATCCGACAGTCTCTTCTGTCCTCCATGGGCATTGTATGACACAGGTGCACTTACCTATATGCAGGCAATACACACATACACATAAAATAAAATAAAAAAATTGAATCACATTTATTTATTCTTTCATTTATTGTGTGTGTGTATGTGTGGGGGTGAGTAAGTTAGAGGGAAACTTGCAAGAGTCAATTCTCTCATTCTGTACGTGGGTTCTGGGGATCAAACTCAGATCATCAGCATTGATAGCAAGTGTCTTTACCCACTAAGTCATCTTGCTGGCCCCCATATTATTCTTTTGTTTTAATTTTAATTTCATTTTTATATGTATGTGTGTGTGCCTGCTTGAGTTTATGTACACCATGTGAGTGCAGTACCCTTGGAGGCCAGAAGAGGGCACTGAGTTCCCCAAAGCTGGAGTTACAAGTGGTTGTTAGTTGCCTTGTGGGTGCTGGGAACTAAAGCTAGGTCTCCTGGAAGAGCAGCCAGTGCTTTTAACCATTGAGCCATTTCTTCAGCCGCCATCTTCTTTTTGACCCAGTGGGCTCAAGAAGACTGGATGGTCCCAATTTACTTCTGGGTTGAACCGAATCCTGGATTTGCTCACAGCCACTTTTAGCTCATAATCATATCAGAAGTGAGATGAGAGAGGGCAGGCCCAGTGCAGAAGAGGGACAGTTTTGCTTTGTGAGAACTGAGCCTGTTTGAATATAGCATCTCTTCCGTGTCCATAGTTAGGACACCCACATGCTGGGCACCTGGTGAAAGTGTCCTGTGACAGAAAGCACAGGCCTGGGGGATATGGAGAGGCACAAGGTTTTTGACTCCACTGTGGACTTCAGAGCCATGACTGTGGTGTCATCTTTAAGAAGGTTCCAGAAGGCCTTCCCTACAAGAATTTGGAGATATATGCTGTCTTCAAAAAGCTTGTTTTCAGGCTGGGGAGATGGCTTCATCAGAAAGCTCTTGCCATGCAAGCATGAGGACTTGAGTTCCATCTACAGAAGTCCTGCAAAGGGCCAAATACAGTGGCACACACTTGTAATCCCAGCACTGGGGAGGCAGAGACAGGAGGACCCCTGGGGTGTGTGGGCCAGCCTAGCCTACTTGGCAAGCTCCAGGCCAATGAGAGACCCTGTTTCAAAAAACAAGGTGGACCTGAGGTTGACTTCTGGGAAAAAAACAAAAAAGATGGACCAAAACCTGGAATTTCAAGCCAAATAAATCCCTTTCTCCCCTAAGTTGATTTTGATCAGGGCATTTTATCACAACAGAAATGAAATTAGAACAACACTCCACAGAAGATAGATTTGACCTGTGCAAAATGTCAAATTCCTAGTGTGTTAGTTACTTTCCTGTTACTGTGATGAAACACCATGACCAAGGCAACTCACAGAAGGAAGAATTTTGGGTTTATGGTTCCAGAGGGATAAGAGTTTGTCACAGTGGGGAGGCATGGCAGGAAGTGGTTGGAGCAGAAAGCTGAGCACTGACATCTTCAAGCAGGCACAGGAAACAGAGAGAAAGAAACAGACTGAAAATAGGCTATGAATTCTCAAAGCCTGCCCCTACTGACCTGCTTCCTCCAGCATGGTCACACCTCCTAAAGGTTCCATGACTCTTCCCAAACAGCGCCACCAACTGACCAAGTGTCCAAATACTTGAGCCTATGGGGGACATTCCTCATTCAAACCAGCACACCTAGACAGTCATGCAAGTGCATGAAGCCCCTCCATGGTGGCTGCTGGTCTGTAGTGACCTCTCCTGACTGTCTGGGGTATCAGAGTTGATCATCCTCTAGACACCAGGCTGCCCTGGTGGGTGACTATATGTATATAGAGATGATACCCCAGCTTAGAGAGTCAGGACATAGTACAACCAGAATCCAAACCTCAAACTCTCTACTTCTGCACCCTATCAGGATGCTGTTTGACTTGGAAAAGGCTCCTTTGGTGATAACTCTCTTGCTGCCTTCAATAATTCATCTGCCCCTGGAGTTCCTGACACAGAGTAATGCTTGTTCAGTAGTACTATGTCTGTTATTGTTTTTTGAGGACCTATAAAGCAAACTGAATAAATTAGGATGGAAGAAAGTGGACATTTTTCTTAAGATGACCCAAAGATAGCTACACATAATATTCTGAGTACAAATATCCACCAGGCTTCAAGTCTTCCCTGGGGGCCACTCTCAAGAAGAGGGTTTCAAAGCTTGCTCAGCCTTGATGGGCAGGATGGGTGAACGTGGCCATGGACCAGAGATATTATATTCATTTTCAAGTTCATCTGATTGTCAAATTGCCAGGAGTGCTGGCTCAGGAAATCTCACGCTACACACAAACACAGACACAGACACAGACACAGACACAGACACACACACACACACACACACACACACACGCAGACACGCATCCCTATATCTATATCTGTATTGGTTACTTTTCTGTTGTTGGGATAAAATAAAAGGACTAGAAGTAACTTTATTTATTTTGCCTTTTGGTTCCAGAGGGAGAGTTCATAATAGTAGGGATAGCTTGACAGTGGGTGTTAGACATGGCAACAGGGCAGGAAGTTGAGACATCATATGTCCAACCATTCGGGTGTGCACAGAAACCATAGAATGGGGCCTGCAGTGGGACTCAGCAGGAGAGCACTTGTCTAGACTTCCCCAGTGAGGACTGGAGCATGGCTCAATGGTAGAGCACCTACCTAGAATCCCCCAGTGAGGGGCTAGGGGTGTGGCTCAGTGGTAGAGCACCTGCCTAGAATCCCCCAGTGAGAGACTGGGGGTGTAGCTCAGTGGTAGAGCACCTGCCTAGAATCCCCCAGTGAGAGACTGGGGGTGTGGCTCAGTGGTAGAGCACCTGCCTAGAATCCCCCAGTGAGGGCTGGGAGTGTGGCTCAGTGTTAGAGCACCTGCCTAGAATCCCCCAGGGAGGGGCGGGAGTGTATGGCTCTAGCATACTAGGTCTCAAGCCAAGCAGAAATTAAAAAGTAAAAAGAAAAGAAAGCCACAGTAGAAAGCAGGACTCCCCTTTCTTTCTCCAGCTCAGGTACACACCTCAAGGCTTTCTGGAATCCATTTGCCTACTTCGGCTCCCATAGCCTGACGTGCACTACTCCCACGTGAGGCCTGTGACCTCCTCATGGTTTCCAGCCTTTTCAGGAACATCCGGTCCCTTTCCAATGTGTTAGAAAGTGTGAGGGCGGAGGGCGCAGTGCGCAGGCGGAACTCTTGTGTTTTGGCCTACTTTCCACTCTTGCTCTGGCTCAGGCTGCAGCCTGGGGGCCCTGGGAGCTTAAGATCTGCCTGGTGCCAGAAGCCACTCTTTGCACTCCCGTTTCTCCAGCCTGTGGGTTTCAGCTGCCGTCCTGTGGCCTGGAAAATGGGAAGTCAGTGACCCCCCTCTGGTGGGCGGGGGCGCTGTGGTTGCTATGGAGATGCTGTATCTCTCAGCACCCCCTGCATCTTCACAGGATGGGAATGGCTTGCCAGGCAGAGTTCCAGGCTGGAACAGAAGGTCCTGCCAGGGGAGGTTTCCAACTCAGCCACAACAGTCACAGTGACCCATATATGAAATGCTCAATAGTCCCTGCTGCCTGGACCCTGCCTGGGTCTCTAAGGAGGGGAAACCGTGGCTACTGGGCCTGGATGGTTATTTTTGTGTGCAGTAAGAGTGCTGCCCCTGAGCACACATGTCAAGTAGCAATGTTTTTAATTATTTATTTATTTATGTGTGTGTGTGTGTGTGTGTGTGTGAGAACAGGAGTGAGCTGTGGAACACATCTGGAGGTCAGAGAACAACTTGCAGGAGTCAGTTCTGTCCTTCTACTGTAAACGTCCCAGGGACTGAACTCAGATCATCAGGCTTCGTGATAATCACTCTTAGTTGCTGAGCCGTCTTGCCAGCCCTGCTTTAAAATTTTTTTAAATTTAATTATCTTTATTTTATGGGTATAAATGTTTTGTCTGTATGTATCTAAGTGTACTTGTGTGGGCAATGCCTGTGGAGGCCAGAAGAGGGTGCCAGATCTCTTGAAACTGGAGTTATGGATGGTTATTAGCTGCCATGTGGGTGCTGGGAACTGACCCCAGGTCCTCTGCAAGAGCAGCCAATGCTCTTAACCACTAAGCCATCTCTCTAGCCCTGCTTTTTGTTTTTGAGATAGGGTCTCACATAGCCCAGACTGGCCTGGAACTTGCTTTGAGGATGACTTTGAACTTCTAATCCTCCCACCTCCCCTTGCTGAATGCTAGGATTCCAGGCATGCTAGGCACTGTTGTATGTGGTGTTGGCGATTGATTCCAAGCTTCATGCATGCTAGGCAAGCACTGTACCGATTGAGCTGCCCACAAATTCTTTTCTTTTTCCATTTTTCATGTGTGCATGTGTGTCTGTGCATGCTTTTGCATGAATGTGGTTGTATGTGTATTGGTGTAATCATCATCCTCCTTCATCACGATTCCACTTTATTTACTGAGGCAGGATCTCTCAATCAAACCTAGAGTTCACCAGTATGACTCAGCTTGCTAGCCTGTTTGCTCTGGGAATCCCATCTCCTCTGGAAGTTGGAATTACAGAGGGGCTGCCACACTACCATGCCCACTAACATTTACGGCGGCGGTTGTGGGGACTAGAACTCTGGTCCTCTTGCTTGTGTGGCAAGCGCTTTAACCACTGTGTCATCTCCCCAGTCCTTTACCTATTTTTCACCCTCATCTCCGATGATAACCTCTACCAGTTCTGATTGCAGTTTGTCTTCTCTGAGGATGAAGTTCTTTGATCTGTTGCAGTTCTTCCTTCTTAGCTCTTGTTCTGGAATTCCATTGCAACAAGTGCAGCCAGCTCTCTCCTCCCTCTTGATCCCACTGTAATTTTCTCACGACCTCTGCCAAATGGGAATGCTTTTATTTATTTAATTATTTTTTTTAACATTTTATTTTGTGTGTGTGTCCGCGTGCATGTGTGCGTGCATGCGTGCGTGTGTGTGTATATGTGTGTGTGTGTGTGTGTGTGTGTGTATGCTCTCATTTACACACCTCTCAGGAGTCAGTTCTCTCATTCCATCATGTGGGTCTCAGGGATTGAATTCAGGTCATTCACTGTGCATAGTGGCAAGCACCTTTAACCCATGAACATCTTGCCAGTCCTGCTTATTTATTTTTAGGATTTATTTTAAATATTTATTTTTATCTTATGTGTGTGAATGCTTTGTCTGCATGTAAATATGTGCACCATGTATGTACATGCTTGGTGCCCACGGAGGCCAGAAGATGTTGGATCCCTTGGAAATGGAGTTCCAGATGGTTGTGAGCTACCATGTGGGTGCTGGAAACTGAACCCAGATCCTCTGCAAGAGTAGCTGGTGCTCTTAACTGCTTAACCATCTCTCCAGCCCCTTATTTTTATTATTTTATGTGTATATGTATGTATATGCACCACATGTGTGCAGTACTCATTGAGGACAGAAGAAGACATCAGATCCCTTGGAACTGAAGTTATAGAAGTTTGTGAGTCACTGTGTGGGTGCTGGGAACTGAACCTGAACATTACTTCTACATGAACAGAAAGCACTCAACCATGGAGCCTTTTATATTGGTGTTTTAAGACAAAGTCTCATGTAGCCTAGACTTTTCCACACTCACTCTGTAGCTGATGATGGCCTTGAACCCTTGATCTGCCTTCTTACCCAAATGCTGGGATTACAGATATGAACCACTACACCTACCTCTCTGCCTCAAAAATATTTTTTTAAAAATGCACCTACAGAATGGGGAGACACTTGGTATTTGGGATGCCCATCTGTTATCTCTTGGTCAGGCCTCTATTGTTGCCTGTGGGGAGTTGTTAGAACCATCTGTACACATGTCAGTTTCTTTGGCCTGGAAGCAAGGACCACATCCCATTCATCTTTCTGGTAACCACAATAAGCAGCTGGCATCAGTAAGAGATACAGGCTAGAGCTGAGTTGTGACTCTCCTGCAGCATCAGTACCATCCCTAGTGGGAAGTTCCAAACCCTTGGCAGCCTCGTTAATGTGCCAGGAAAACCCATCTCAGAGCCAGTGTGGTCGCCAGGCATCTGGTTCCCATACTCCAAGAGCCTTGGTCCTTCCCAGGCTGGGAAACCAGAAGTCAGCTTTTCCCCTCCTCTTTAACTTGTCCTGACAGCCCGAGAATCCTGTGATTTATGCGATTAATATGGAAAGCAACACTGTTATTCTGTTAATATATTATTCATTTCACTGGTGATCTATTCTCTCCACACCCAGCTTCCCGAGTCAATTTTCCCCTCCCTGCTATTTTAATAGAGCTGCATTTTAAATGGCGGGAACAGTACATTAAACATGTATAAGATGTAATCTCATTTAGAATGCTCTCTTCCAGCAGATCTGCCTCATAAGCATAAACACTACAATGCTGCCTTGCCTTCAAGGGGGGCCACCCGGATGGGCAGGTGGCTGAGAGCAGTCTGGCTAATTAAGAAATATACTAGAACTTTTGATGTACTTCCTCCTCTTGGGCAAGGAGAGTCAACTGTGTCCCAGGCCATGGGATGGATGAGGCTGTATCCATTCTCCATGTGGCCCTTCCTGTCAGCTATGATCCAGGGGCAGTCTTAGGGAAGAGCCAAACGGGCTTCTTTCCAACGTCAAGACTCTCATGTTTGATTTTATTAAAAAAAAAAACAACAACAAAAAACAACACTTTGGAGCTGGAACTGATGTCAAAGGACAGACATTCTAGCAACTTGGGAGGTTGAATCAAGAGGATGAAAGTTCAAGGGCTGCTTGGGCTATAGAGTGAGTTCAAGGCCAGGCTGGGCAACTAAGTGAAAACTTCCCTTAAAAAGTGTAAAGAGGACTGGGGGTGTGGCTTAGTGGTAGAGCACCCGTGTAGAATCCGTCAGTGATGGGCTAGGGGCATATAGCTCAGCGGTAGACTACCTGCCTATTATGTATGGAGCCCTAGGTTCAATTTCCAGTACTAAAAAGTACTTTGAATAGTTGTAGCTTTGTTTTTATTTGTATGTTTGTTTGTTTACTTGAGACAAAGTCTCAGTAAGATGCCCAAGCTTTGTTTTGAGCTTGTACTCCTCTACCAAAGCATCTCAAGTGCTGGGATGTTAGTCACCAAGCCTGACAGGTGACTAGTAATTCATGAATTCAACCTGGTTTGGCAGAAAGGTTTGCACAAAATGTCCCATCAGTCCACTTGCACTGACACCGGAGGGATGGTGATCAGAAAGAGAAGGAGGAGAAAGGGAGGAGAGGAGGAGGAAGGGGGAAGGAGAAGGAAGAAAATAAGGAAGAGGAGGAGGAAGAGGTGGAGGGAGAAGAGGAAGATGAGGAGGCTGAAAAAGATGAGGATGAGGAGGAGGGAGAGGAGGAAGAGGAGGAGGAAGAGGAGGGGGAGGAGGAAGAGGTGACTTTCCTGAGCCATCACCTATCTCTGGGGTGGGGTTTTTGGTGATGCAGTTGCCTTCGAGTCACCCATGTTCCTCTAAGTAACCCCAATAAACTCATTGGTTCACCAAGCTAGACTTGGGTGGAATCATTTCTTTTGTTTGCTCTTGGTGCCCCATCTGGAGTGAACAGATACTTGTTCATGTCTCCCCAGGAAACGTCATACAACAGTGGCCCAGGCTGGTGTTGAACTCACAATCCTCCTGTCTTAGTGAACAGTGGAATTACGGATGTGCACCACCAAACCTGGCTTATTCCTGTGTATTTTACTGTGTTGTGAAGTAGGAAAATTAAATTACGTATTTATTTTATGTGTATGAGTGTTTTGCCTGCATGTATGTAAGTGCACCCATATTGTACAATGCCCAAGGAGGTCAGAAGAGGTTTCAATTCCTAGCACCCACATGGTGGCTAACAATCATCCTGTAACTCCAGTTCCAGGGAATCCAACACTCTCATCTGACCTCTGTGGGAACTGAAGGACGTGAGTGCAGCTACCTACATGCAGGCAATACACTCATATACATAACGTAAAAATAATAAACAAAACTTATTTATTTTTATACATATGAGTGTTTTACCTGCATGTATATAAGTGCAATGCCCATGGTGGCCAGAAGAGGGTGTCAGATCCCCTGGAACCGGAGTTACAGACAGTTGTTAGCCACCATGTGGGTGCGTGGAACCAAACCAGATTCTCTGCAAGAGCAGCGAATGCTCTTGACCAAGAGTCATCTCTCTAGCTTCTAAACATGCTTTTTAAAAAGGTTTAATTTTATTATTTTAAAATTATGTGTATATGTGTGTCTGTGTGTGAATATGTGCATGTGTAGAATATAATTCTTATGAAGGCCAGAAGAGGGTGTTGGATCCCCTGGAACTGGAGTTATTAACAGTTGTTAGCTGCCATGTGGGTACTGGGAACTGAACCTGGATCATCTGTAAGAGCAGTTAGTGCTCTTAACCACTGATTCATGTCTCCCACAACCCCCCCACCTCCTCCTTGAACTCCTCTTCTTCCTTCTCCTTTGCAGAGCTAAAGATCAAACCCAAGGATTTGTACATACGAGGAAAGTATTTTTCCCTTTTGTATTATTTCTTTTTCTTGTTGCCGTGACCAAGTTCTTGACAGAAACAACATGGGGGGAGGAAGGATTGATTTGGGCTCATGATTTTAGAGGGCACAGCCCATCACAGCGGGGAAAACATGGTGGAGATCATGGTAGTGAGAGTGCGTAGGTAGGAACTCTTTGCATCTCAGTAGATAAGGAACCAGGCCTGGGTCCATCAGGCCAGCCTCCTAGTGTGCTACTTCCTTTAGCTTGGCCCCACCCACTAACACTTCCACAAAACAATGCCACCACCTGGGGACCAAGTATACAAACACATGAGCCTGTGGGGGGCATTTCACACTGAAACTGTGACAGTGATCAACTTGATCAGATTGAGGAACATCTAAGATTTGTAAAGCATGCTTCTGGGCATGCTTATGAGGATGTTTCCAGAGAAAACAGATCTTGAGGGCTTTGATCGAATTCATGACTTGATTCACTGATTTCAAATTTCAATAGATTATTGGGAGGTGGTGGATCTGTGGAACTGTCTAGTTAAAGGAATTAGAACACTGGGAGGCATGTTCTGGGACACTCTATCTTTCCCTGGTTCTCTCCTATATATATTTCCTTTTCTTTATTCTTATTTCTAATTGTGTGTGTGTGTGTGTGTGTGTGTGTGTGTGTGTGCACAAGTGCAGTACCCTTGGAAACCAGAAGGGGGTGTTGGATCGCCTGGAACTGGAGTTAAAGGTGGTTGTGAGCCACCCAATGACATGGGTGCTGGGAATCAAACTTGGGTCCTTTGTAAGAGCTGTGTGCGCTCTTAACTGCCAAACCATCTTTTCGGCCCCCATATTTCCTTTTCTCTACTTCCTGTCCACCATGACGTGACTTGCTCTGTTTCACCACACCCTCTCTGCCATGATGGACCAAACACTTCTGAAACTGTGAGCCAAAATAAATCTCTCCTCTTTTGCTATTTTCTCAGGAGTGTTGGTCACAGCCATGCAAAAGTAATTAAAACACAGTGTTCTTACTGTAGAAGAAAGGTCACATTCAGAGAAGTGACTCTCTCAAAGCAGTGGCTTGGGACTCTGTCTTAAATGGTATTTTATAAAAGACAAATAAATCTGACAGTGAGAAGGCAGAGGAGCAAGACATTTAGGCTTCAGAGATGGTAAAACTAAGAGGAAGTGATAAAGCTTTTGGATCTCTTGGTGTTGTCTGGATGATTGGTGTCTCTGTTAAGGATGATTTATAACTCTAGATTTAGAAAGGGAACTGGGGAGGGTAGAAAGACTTTCTGTCTATGTGAAACTCTGTCCTACTATCAGGCAAACAGAAGCAAAGATATTTTTATTTTATTTTATTTATTTTTATTTTTTTATGCGTATGAGTGTTATGCCTGCATATGTATAAGTACACCTGTGTCATGCAATACCTGAGGTCAGAAGAAGGCATCGGATTCCCTGAACTGGTGTTACAGATGGTTGTTATCCACCATGTGGGTGCTGGGAATCAAACCCAGGCCCTTTGTAAGAGCAGTCAGGGCTCTCAACTGCTGAGCCATCTCTCCAGCCCCAAGAAAGATTTTTAACTTCTTTAACTTGAAAATCCTTTAATATTTTTTCTTTCTTTATTATTTTTTTATTTTATGTGTAGGGGTGTATTGCCTGTATGTATGTGAGTGCACCCGTGTTATGCAATGCCGTGGAGGTCAGAAGAGGACTTCAGATTCCCCTGGAAATGGAGTCAAGGACAGTTTGTAGCCACCATGTGGGTGCTGGGAATCAAACCTGGGTCCTTTGCAAGAGCAGTCAGTGCTGTTAACTGCTGAGCCAACTCTCCAGCCCCGAAAATCCTTTAATAGCTTAGGGAGAAGTATGGGTTTCTTGGTACCATGGCTTCTCAGGATGACTTGGTCACATGGCCTGTGCTCGGTGGCGGAATGGGCTGTCCATGCATTAATCACCAAGTACTCAGATCAGAGTCATCTTGAGAGCTGTGTGGCTGTTAGTCAGCTTTCTGTTACTATGACAAATATTTAAGATAATCTTCTCATGAAGAGGAAAAATTTATCTTGGCCTTGGGTGTAAAGGTTTCAGTCCAGGCTGGTTGATCCTGTTGTTTTTGGAACTGAAATGAGACAGCCTATCATAGAGGGAGCATGTGGAGATGCTGCTCACTTCATGGAAGCCTGGAAGTGAGAGAAAAAGACGAGGAAGAGGGACCTGGGGCTTGACACCCCTTCCTGGGCTTTTTGAATCAGGGTCTCACTATATTGCCCTGGATGGCATGGGACTCACTATGTAGACCAGATTGGCTTTGAACTAGATATTATCGACCTCTACCTCTACCTTCCAAGTGCTGGGATTAAAGGCATGTGCCACTATGCCCAGTTCCTCCCTTCCTCCTTTCCTTCCTTCCTTCCTTCCTTCCTTCCTTCCTTCCTTCCTTCCTTCCTTCCTTCTTCCATCTGTCTTCCTTCCTTTTTCTTCCCTCCCTCCTCCTCCTTCCCCCTCACTCCCCCTCCTTTGTTTTTTCCTTTCTTTTTCTCTCTCCTCCCTCCTTCTCTTCCTTCTTTCTTTCCTTCCTTTTTTCTTTCTCATCAAGACAGAATCATGCCATGTAGCCCAGGCTGGCCTCAAACTTGAGATCTCTTGCTTTAGCCTCCTGAGTGTTGGTTTTGCAGGCATGTAACGCCACGCTGGGCTTCAAAATCCTCCATGATCTAAGACCTCTCACTAGTCACCTATCCTCTTAAAAGTTTCCTCTGTCTCCCAATAGTACCAAATTGGGGACTTAAGCCTTTAGCACATGGACCTTTAAGGAACATTTGATTGGCTATTGTTACAGCAGTCACCTTTGGCAAGTCACATCTTTGCTAGAAACTGCTTTCTTTGTGTGAAATGGAGCCATTGATAATAAGACATCTATCTCAGAGGGCTGTTGGAGGACTTGGTTAGTTGTAACAAATACATAGTTTATGGGGCTGGGCATCCAGAGTATGTCCCAGTAAGACATCAGGATGTCAGGTAAAGCGGTCCCTCAACATGAACCTGCGGTTGTACCCAGCCGGGAATGAGGGGCAGAGGAGGAAACAGAGGCAGGTCTACCCAGGGGGGAGCTCTTATCTTTCTTTTGAGACAGGGTCTCCCTGTAACCCCTGGAACTTGTTGTGTAGACCAGGCTGGCCTTGATCTCACAGAGATCCACCTGTCTCTGCCTTTCAGTGCTGGGAATAAAGGCTTGTGCCACCATGCCTAGCATTTTTTTCTTTCTTTATTAAAAAAAAATTTTATATTTAATAACCACATGATTAGAAGTACTTCATTACAGCTTTAACATATTCAGTAACACATTCCAGAACAAGGATATATCTCTTTCAAAAGTGGCTGTAAATTTTTAGGTTCACAATTGAATTAATACCGTTATACAGTATTGAACTCAGTATAAACCCTCTAAGACATGAAATTGAATGAGTTAAGACCTCTGTGTGTGTCTGTGAGTTTGGGGATGCACACACCACAGCATGTGTGCTCAGGTGTCCATCTCATTTGAGACAGGGTCTCTTGTCTGCCACTTGCTGCCTGTGCTGGGCCAACTCTTCTGTCAGGGACTCTCCCGTCTCTGCCTCCGATCTCACAGAAGGAGTGGATTACACAGAAGGAAGGGATTACAGATGTGTGCTGGCATCTGAATTCAGGTCCTCAGGTTTGCACGGCAAGTGCCTTACCCACTAAGCCACCTCCTCAGCCCGGAAAGCCCCTTTCTTTTCAGGAAAGGCTATGGTCTGGGCTTTGGGGTATGGGCTTACCTGGGAACATGGCGATGTTGTTGTGATGTTATGGTGATGTTAATGGCTGACTAACCAATGCAGAGGCTCTTATTCAATCTCCCCACCCATTCAAGTGGGCAGTGGTAAGCTGGGAAGATGTTAGTGGAAGGGAAAGTTCTTCAAGTCCTGCTTGCATGTAAGTGCACCCATGTCGTGCAGTGCCCTCGGAGGTCAGAAGAGGGCCTCGGATCCTCTGGAACTGGAGTTACAGACAGTTGTTAGCCACCATGTGTGTGTGCTGGGAACTGAACCCTGGTCTTCTGCAAGAGCAGCCAGTGCTCTTAACTGCTGAGCCAGCTCTCTAGCCCCCAAGAACCCACTTTTTTTGGTCTTTTTGAGACAGGGTCTCCCTGTAGCCCCAGCTGTCCTGGAACTTACTATGTGGACCAGGCTGGCCTTGAACTCACAGAGATCCGCCTGCCTCTGCCTCCCGAGTGCTCGGATTAAAGGCGTGCACCACCACGCTGATTGGGAGAAGATGGCTCAGTGGATAAAACCACTTGCTCCATAGGCATGAGGACCTGAGTTCAAATCCCTAGAACCGTTGTGAAGCTGGGGACAGTAGCCCATGTCTGTAGTCCCAGTGCTCCTAAGGCAAGATGGGAGGCGGAGACAGGAGAATCCCAGGAAGCTTGTGGGCCAGCCAGCCTGGAGTATGCAGTTCTGACAATGGAGTCTTGGCCTCAAATAAGGTAGACAATGAGGACCAAAACTTGAGGGTGTCCTCTAACTTCTATACAAGCACATACATGTGTATGTTCGTGTACACATGCACACACACAGGTACACATAAGCCAGGTGTACTGGGTGCACTTGGGGATACAGGGACAAGCAGATTTCTAGGGTTCAGTGGCCAGCCAGCCTAACCTATTTGGTAAGAGACACCCCCCCCAATAAAGATATGTTCCATACCTTTAATCCCAGTGCTCAGGAGGAGAGGCAGACAACTCTCTGTGAGCTCTAGGCTAGCCTGGTCACTACATAGTGAGTCCCAAGCTAGCTAGGGCTACATAGTGAGACCCTGTGTCAAAATAAAAAGCCAGGTGTGGTGTGCACACTTTTAATCTCAACATTCAGGTAGAGGCAGGAAGATCTCTGTGAGATTGAGGCCAGTGTGGTCTACATAGTGACATAGTGAGTTCCAGACCAGCTGGGTGTACAGCACCTGAGGAGCAACTCCTGAGGTTGTCCTCTGGTCTCCACACACACAGAAACTTTGCACAGGCATATACATGCCCCCCTCCCCCAAATACACAGAAAGCTATGTCTGGGGCCCAGCCCTGGGTCTGGTCTCTGAGGCAATTTGGCCCTTAGCTTGCACACACAGTACATTGGGTGACTTGATAGGAAAGACCTTCAGCCTTTATGGCCTGGGCTTAGCAGCTCCCAAGCCATTCCCACAGCCTTGTTGATGTTTATTTTTCTCCTCCCCTTACATTCCCCACCCCGCCTCTCCTAGTTCCCACCATTCCACTCTGCTAATGAGTCCCAAGGAGATGCTGCCAGTGCCAGGAGCCGCCTTCCCCGTTGGCAGATGAGAGGCCCTCAGAACCCCTGGTGCGCTTGGCTCTGCTAAGTGCGGCCCTGACTTGGAGTTTCCATGGCGATGGCATCCACAGTCCCAGCCTTGGCTTGCTGCCAGGCTGGATGACAACCAGACTGCAATCCTGCTGCACCTTCAGGGACAAAGATGCTAAGTGGGGAGGGGCTCTCCTACTAGTCTCTCAGCTCACCCATGGTCCAGCCTAGAGTGCTGTGTCCCAGGGCACTGTCCCACCTGCCTGATCAGCCTCCTTAGGGGGCTTGAAGATCTAGAAGAAGCCCTGAATGGGGACCCAGAATCTACCAGTCAGTCATGCTATCCCATGACCTTGCTGTGTGAATTTAGGCAGGATTGTGCCACCCATCAAATATATCTACCTTAGGGAATTGGGCCAGACCATGAAGCGGCAGGACCACATCAGTCTTCTGGGAGCAGAAACTTGATATTGTTAAGGGGTGGGGGACGGGGAGCTACTCTTAGTTCTTATTTTCTTTAAATTAAAAAAATTTATTATTATTTTTTGTTATTTTGAAACAGGGTCTCCCTGTAGGCCCAGTTGCCCGAAGCTCACTATGTAGACCAGGCTGTCCCTGATTTCTCAGAAATCTGCTTGTCTCTGTCTCCACAGTGCTGGGATTAAAGGCATGTGCCACCATGCCTGGCTGAATTTGTTTATTTTTATTTTATGTGTATGAGTGTTTTGCATGCATGTATACAAGTGCACTCATATTGTGCAATGCCTGTGGGGGCCAGAAAAAGGCATTGGATCCCCCGGAACTGGAATTTATGGTTAGTTCTTAGCTGCCATGTGGGTGCTGGGAACTGAACCTTGGTCCTCTGCAAGAGCAGACAGTGCTCTTAACTACTGAGCCATCTATCCAGTTCTTTATTATTTTTTTCACATGATATATCTGTGCAAGCATGCATGCATGTGTGTGAGGGCCAGTGATCAACATCAGATGTTTTTCATATAATTATCTACCTTATTATTTTTAAATCTCATCGCATTTATTTTTTATTTATTTAATTCGAGTGTATACGCATGGGTATTTGCATGCCTTGGCTTGAGTGTGGAGGTCAAAGAACAACTTGTGGGAGTCAATTCTCTTCTACCGTGTAGGTCCATGTGGGGGTCAAACCCAAGTGATCAGGTTTGGCAGTGAGTGCCTTTACCCACTGAGCCACCTCACTTGCTCCTCCACCTTAATTTTTTAAAAATATAAAATTCTCTTTTAATAGATTAAAAATTTTTTTTCTTAAAGATTTATTTTTATTATTTTAAATTATGTTTATATGTGGGGTTTATGTGTATGTTTGTGGGCACCAGAGGAGCTGTAGTCACAGGTGGTGAGCTGCTTCATGTGGGTGCTGGGAACTGAACTGGGCTTCCGTTGCAAGAGCGGTACATGCTCTTAACCACTGAGCCATCTCTCCAGCCCCCACTTTATTTTTTAGAGAGTCTCACTATATAGTCCTGGCTGGCCTGGAACTCATTATGTAGACCAGGCTAGGCTTGGACTCATAGAGATCTACCTGCTTCAGCCTCATGAGCACTGGAATTAAAGCCATATACTACCATGCCTGGCCCTTGCACCTTAATTTTTAAAAAAATTTAATTATTTTTATTTTATGAGTACGCATGTATTGCCTGCATATAGGTAAGTGCACGCATGTCGTGAAATGCCCAGAGGTCAGAAGAGGCTGTCGGATCCCCTGGGACTGGAGTTGTGGACAGTTGTTAGCTGCCATGTGGGTGCTGGGATTCGAACCCGGGTCTTCTGCAAGAACAACCAGTGTTCTTAACTGCTGAGCCATTTCTGCAGCCCCACCATCTTAATTAAAAAAAAATTTTGTGCATGAGTGCTTTGCTTACATGCATGTAAATGTGCCACACACCTGCAGAGGCCAGAAGAGGGCACTGATCCCCTGGAACTAGAGTTAACAGATGGTTGTGGGTTGTCATGTGGGTGCTGGGAACCAAACCCCAGTCCTCTGCAAGAGCAGCCAATGCTCTAAACCATGGAGTCATATCTCCAACCCCACCTTAAATTTTGAGGTAAGATCTCTCACTGATCCCAGAGCTCACTGATTGGCCAGACATGCTGGTCAGTGAGCTTCCGGGATCCTTCTGTCTCTAACTCCTCAGTTCTGGGGTTACAGATAGGAGCCACCACAGCCAGCTTTTTTTTTTTTCATGGGTTCTGGGGATTTGAGCTCAGGTCCCCATGCTTGCAAAGCAGGCACTTTACCAATTGAACCACCTTCCCAGCCCCAGTTCTTGTCTTCTTGAAGTAAAACATTCAGTTAAGAGACAGTTGAAGCGTAAGTTTATTTAAATATTTAAATATTTAAAGTAAATATTCCAAAGAGAGATTGGAGTGGAATGTCCCAAGGCAGGGAGCTGCCCAGTGGGTTGTGCGCTATAGATTTTAAGGAAGTGTTTATGAATATTTATGAGGTGGGTGGCATGTTCCTGAGGTAAGGTCACCCTTTCCCCTCCCAAATCTTGATGGACTGAATCTTCCTTTGAGGGTATTTCTGCACATGATCCCCACAAAAGGGAAGGAATACCAAAACTGTAACACAAGTGATATTATAATGCTGTCAGGCCTTTTAAAAAATTGTGTGTGTGTGTGTGTGTGTGTGTGTGTGTGTGTATGTGTACATGTGTCACAGGCATGTGTGGACTTGTGGGAATCAGTTCTCCCTTTCCATCATGTGAGTCCCAGGAACTGAACTCAGGCTGGTCAGATTTGGCAGCAGGCACATTTACCCCCTTAAGCCATCTCACAGGCTTATCAACAAGCTCTTTAATGACTGAGCCATCTCTCCAGCCCAAGGGCTATATTCTTTTCAGTACAAGTGCAGTCACTGTCCCTGGCTGGAGTCTTTTGCTCCCTGTAATCCAAGGCCAGGTCTGGATGCTAAATCCTTTACTACAGGCTTTCAAAGGCCTGGAGCAGGAGATTCAGCCAAGGGCTTTCTCGGTGAGGATGCTGGCTCCAGAGGAAGTGCCTGGAAAAGGCTTACCGCTTGTTCTAGACCCTATCAGAAAGGCCAGCCCCCAAAGCGCATCCCAGATTAGGAGAGGTCTTTGGCCTTGCTGACTCCAACCATTCTACAACTCCTAGTTTCAATTACTTGGGAAAAGGACAGAAGGAAAGCAGGCTCAGGAATGCGAGTGTCTGCAAAGAGCCCGCCTGGGTCAGCTCATGTCACTTAAACATGCATTCCTACATGTCATGGCTTGCTTTCATTTGAGACTCTTTTTCCTTTCCCTCCTTCCCTCCCCTCTTCCCTTCCCTCTCCTCCCCTTCTCTTCCCCTCCCCCTCCTCCTCTTCCTCCTCCACTGTTTCTTCCTGTTCTCTTCCATGTCCTATTCTCCTCCTTTAAAAAATTATATTTAGCTGGGTGTGTTGGTGCACGCCTTTAGTCCAGCACTTGAGAGGCAGAAGCAGGCGGATCTCTGTGAGCTCAAGGCCAGCCTGGTCTACATAGCAAGTTCCAGGTCAGCCAGGGCTACATAATGAGACCCTGTCTTGAAAAACAAAACATTTACATTTATTATTCTTATTATTGGGGGATGTGTATGCCACAGTACACACATGGAAATCAGAAGACAACTTGCAGTTCTCTGCTTCCACTGTGTGGATTCAGGGGATTAAACACAGGTTGTCAGGTCTGAGCCATCTTATCAACTCCTCCTCCTCTTCATCCTGCTTTTCCTTCTCTTTTTCCTCCTCTTCCTCCTCATCTTTCTCCTCTCCTTCCTCTTCCTCCTCATTCTCATCCCTCCTCCCCGACTTCCTCCTCCCCTTCCCCACTCCTCTCCCATCCCGCCTCATCTCCCTCCTCCTCCTCTTCCTCCTCCTCTTTCTCATCCTTCCTTTTCTTCCTCCTCTTCCTCTGTTCCGCCCCCGCCCCCACCCCAGCTTGGGCGGATTTCTGAAACCTTATGGCCAGACACTGGTGGGACCAGTATCATCCTAGTTTAATCAGGACAGCTGGGCTTCTCTCTGCAGGCAGTACCGGATCTTGTCTCTCCAGGTGGACTTCTTGGAGAGAACCTGAAGTTTTTAGATGGTGGCTACTGTGGTTTGGATGTTTGAATACTCCAAAGAGTCATGAATTAGAAGCGTGGTTCTTAACATGGAGATGTTAGGGATGATGGAACCTTTAAGAGGTGGGGCTTAATGCAAGGTAATTCAGTCTAGGGGAGCATTATGTACAGGGGTTCAACTTTCATGTTTACCTAAGGGAACTTATCAGCAAAGGGTTCTGGGAGGTGTAGTCCAGCTATGTGTGGGAGGCGCACACTGAGTGCTTTGCTCTAAGTATTGCCTTGCATAGTAGTTTCCTCTCATTTGAAGCTTCCACCCAGGAGGGAGGTAGAGGCTCATGAAACTTCTGAGGTAAACAAAATGACTCTTGTCTGGAAAAGCTTGAACTTGGAACATTCTGGAAGGCTCCTCCCCAGCTTTATAGAAACAGTAAACAACTTCTGGGAGAGGCGACTCTGACCAGCCCAGTGCAGAGGGCTTTCATGAGTCTTCACCCGTGCTGGGTGGACTTTTCAGCGATGCAGCTGTTTTAATTCACCCCTGCTCCTGTGAGCAAACCCCAGTAAATTCATTGGTTCCTCAAGTTGGACGTTAGTATAACTGTTACTTTGGTCTGTCAGGGATTTCCTTTCTGGGGTGAGTAGACCTGTGTCTGCCAATATAGCAACTGCTATTCCTGGAGGCTTAATGCATGTCAAAGGGTGAAACTTAATGGTGGAGCTCTTGCCTAACCTGCACAAGGCCCTGAGTCCAACCCCCAACACCACCACCAACAAAAATTATGCAACCTAGAGAATGGGCAGAGAAAGGCAGTCTTTGTAAGGGCAGCAAGAAGGCCTTGTTTACTTCACTTTCTGCCCTTGGACTCAGAACCTGTGGCTATGCCCAGGCTCAAGGTCATGAAGACCAACTGACAGGAATCCTGGTGTCTCCTAAGGTCTCCATGACACCCCTCCATCAGCCCACCCCACACGCCAGAGCCCCCTGTGACCCCCAGGCAGGCTTGAGTCCCACCCCTCCCCACTTCACACAGGAATCAAATCAAACTTCTGTCTCTTCCTCAGATCCAGTAAGCCTCCAGTTCTAGATATGGGTCCTGGTCTGTTCTCAATGGGCAGAGACTAGAAATGAACCCATCTTGCCCCAAATAATGATATCAAGATGGCCTAGTTTGGAGCTGGAGAGACAGTTTAGCAGTTAAGTGTACTGGCTGCTCTTGAAGAGGACCTAGGTTTGGTTCCAGAGTTCGATCCCCAGGACCCACGTAAAAAGAGCCAGGTATGGTGGAATGCTTTTCCCAACAATATGGAGGTGAGACAGGAGGATCCCTGTGGCTTGCTGGACAGCCAGCCTAGCCTACTCGGCAAGTTCCAGGCCAGTGGGAGACCCTGCCTCAAAACAGTGATGAGATGGCTTAGCAGGTTAAAGCATTTGCTGCCAAGCTGGGAAAACCTGAGTTTGATTCCTGGGACTCACTTGAGGGAAAGAAAGAACATCATGACTCCTGCAAGTTTTCCTTTGACCTACACACACACACACACTCACACACACACACACACACACACACACACACAGAGAGAGAGAGAGAGAGAGAGAGAGAGGACTACGTGGATGGAGACTTGTTCTGTCTGTCCCATATTGCAGTGTCTTGTACTTGGATCCTGTGTCCGTCCCCTCTGCCATGATCTCTCTGTTCCCTGATGAGCAGAGTCAGGCCTGTAGGTCTCACATTCTCTGTCAGCCTCTGACACAGTAAAATACAAAAACGCCCTGAGTCCCTTAGCTTGCTTATGTGACTTTAGCTCTATAGCTCCCTAGAGCTTTTGACTGGGAATTTAATCTCATGTGACAGGTGCCCAGAGCTGTTTCTGCCTGATGGTTTGGTGAGATAAAGTGGGTCCTCTTCCAGATACAGGGTAGGCCACTACAACACCAGATTCTGGAGACAGTTGGGTCTGGGTTGGCCCAGCCACTGAGCTCTCCTGTCTCCCCATCACTTCTGAGCTGCTTTTTACTTATATTTATCTTATTGTAGTACAATAGACATCACAAAAGTTACTTCTGAGATGAAATCAGGGCCTTGTACATATTTGGCAAACACACTGTCACTGAGCTAGCCCCCTAGCCCCCTCATTGGGGAATTCTAGGCAGGTGCTCTACCACTGAGGTAAATACCCTGCTGTAAGTGTTACTGTTTATCCCATTTTTGAATGCACAGCTCAGCCACATTACTTTCGCATTGTTGTGAACCCCTTCACAGCCTTCCATCTCTTGAACGTTTCCATCTACCCAAACCGAAATGCTGTCCCGTTAAATACTCCCCATTCTTCTCTCCAGCCCCTGACTCCCACCATCTGCCTTTTTTCCCTAGGTTCCCCTCTGCATTGGGTAGTTTCAGTTGTCAACATGACACACCTGGAGGAAAGGGACCCTCAGCTGGGGAGTTGCCTCTCTCAGATGTCTGGAGCGAATTTTCCTGATTGTTGAGTGATGTGGTTGATGATGCCACCCCTAGGCAGGTGGGCCTGGGTTGTGTATGAAAGCAGGCTGGAGGGGCAGGCCAGAGGTAGCGTTCCTCCATGGTCTGTACTTAGGTTCCTGCCCTGAGCTCCTGCCCTGGTTTCCCTGCATGATGAACTTTAAGCTGAAGGTGAAATAATCCTTTTCCTCCTCAAGTTGGCTTTGGTTAGTGTGTCTATCACAGCAATAGAGGTAACTAGGATACCCTCATTAGTGGGACGTTACAGTGCTGGTCCTTCGTGTGTCTAGCCATGCCCTCTAGATTCACCCACATTGTAGTGTGGGATAGAATAATCCTTCCTCCTCCTCTTTCATCTTTTCTTCCTTTTCCTCCCTCCCTCCCTCCCTCCCTCCCTCCCTCTCTCCCTCTCCTTTCCCCCTCCTTCCCTCCCTCCCCTGCCCTCCATTCCCTCCTTCCTTCTTTTATCCCTCCCTTTCTTCCTTCCATTTATTTATTTTGAGACAGTCTCTCTATGTAGCCCAGGCTGGTGTGGAACACCCTATATAGCTCAGGCTGGCCTCAAACCTGAGGTCTCCTGCCTCAATCTTGTAAGTACTGGGATTACAATCAAGCACTACCATGTGTGGACCTAATTTCCTTTCTTTTTAAGGATCAAATGCCACATTTTATTTACCTTTCATCTTTCTGAGGGACTAGGAGTTAGGCAGATCCTTAACAGGCAGACAGGTAGGGGAAAGGGAGCCACTGATAAGCAGCAAAGATGGCAAAGTTCTGACTTCTTCCTTACCCAGGATAAAGCTTGGCAGGCTTTATTTTTAACCCTGTAGGACCCTCCCTCCTCTTGCTGGTCTGTGCAGACATGTCCAAGGTCAGGCTCTCCTGGACACACCTCAGCTTATATGAAGCTATGGGTCTACAGCTCCCTCTTCTTTAAGCTGGACAATCCAAAATAAGGGGAGGAGGACACATTCTGTACCACCAAAACACTTCAAAGGCCCAAGTCCTCCCTGGGGACTTGGATTTTGGAATCCCCTTCTCACTTGTTCGGAGTCTGTCTCTCTGTGAGAATGTGTGTTTCTTCTTTTCTTTTAATAAAATGTGTTGCCTGCTGCACCTGAGATTCTTCCTGCCTTTTAATTCTTTAATTGGTGGAGAAAAGGAATTGGATCAAGACTCCTAGACAGTAAGGTGTCAGTAGGCACTTGACTTACTCTGACCTGGCTATTGTAAACAACACTGTTATGAGGATGGGGTATAAATGCCTCTTTAGGACCCTGCTTCCAGTTCTGTTGGGAATTATTCCCATGTTACAGGTGTGGATTAGAGCCAGAAGGGCATCCACTGGGGCTTCTAGGTTCTTATTTTCATGGACAAAGAATAGTGGATTATGGTGGAAAGGGAGAAGAGGGATGGTTTATTGAGAGCACTTCTGGGGTGGGGGGCTATGGGATGGGAGAGCAGAAATGGGCCAGAGAAGCTGGAAAGGTCAGAAGCTCAATGGCACTGGGTCAGAGGGTCATGACCTTTTATGGATCACCTACATAGTGCCCTCCTCCTGTATTTAAAGAGGGCAGGATTTTCCCACACATGGTCTTCAGCTCTCGGTTGGGGTTTTTTCTTCATGTTAATCTTGATGCCTTTTTCTTCCTGCCCTACTCTCCTATCAGCCCAGACGTTAAACTGCTGAATCATATGGCAATTTTATTTTTAGTTTTTGGAGGAACTTACTTCCCTTCTCACATATATGGCTGTTTGTAAAGTTTGTACTACCTGTAGTGAAGGCTTAATATCCCTTCCATCCTTGCTGGTGCTATGGCTTCCAGCCTCTGGCTGCCATTCGCCTTCTTTCCTTCACGACTTGATGATGAAAACCAACACTTGTCTCTATCTCATCTGATTTATAAGAGAAAGAAGATTTTTGATCACTAAACGAGATGAGCGTGGGGGATAATGTGGTGCAGTTGGTAGAGCGCTTGCCTAATGTGGATGAAGCCCCGGGTTCCATCCCCAGCACTGCATAAACCAGGCATGGTGGCACATGCCTGCAATCCCAGCACACGGAGGACAGAAGCAGGAGGGTCTCAAGCTCCTTTATATAGAGAATTTGAAACCTGCCTGCTACATGAGGTACTGTCTCACTTACAGGCCAGTGAGGTGGCTCAGTGGGAAGGGCACTTGCTGAGCTGAGTTTGATCTAGGAAAACAAGACAAAACAACAAGCTGAGTGTGGAAGAGGGAGCTTATAATTCCTGTGTAAGGTGGATCTCTGGGGCTCACTGGCCAGCCAGCCTAGCCTGTTTGGTGAGCTCCAGGCCAGTGAAAGACATCTCAAGAAACAAGGTAGAGCCAGGTGTGGTAGCCCACACCTTGGTCCCAGCACTCTGCAGGGAGAGGCAGGTGAATTTCTATGAGAGCAAAGTCAGTTTGGTCTACATAGTAAGTTCCAGGCCAGCTAGGGCTACAGGGAGACTCAGCCTCAAAAACCCCAACAAAAAAAAAAATCCAATAAATCAAGGTCGGTCTGGAGAGATGGCTCAGCAGTTCAGAGTGCTTACTGCTCTTGTAGAGGACTTGAGTTTGGTTTCCAGCACCCACATGGCGGCTCTCAACTGCTTGTGATCCAGTTCTGGGAGATCCAGGGCCCTCTTCAGCCATTTTGTGCATGTAGTGCACATAAACTCATGCAGGCACATACAGATACACATACACATACATAAAAAATAGATTAAAACAACAACAGAAAGGGATTGGAGAGCTGGCTCAGAGGTTAGGAATACCTGCTGCTCTTGCAGAAGACCTAGTTTCAGTTCCCAGAACCCACATGGTGGCTGACAACTGTCCATAACTACAGTTTCATGGGATCTGATGCCCTCTTCTGGTCTCCCCAGGCATTGCACACCTGTGGTGTACTATACATGTAGCCAAAACACTCATAAACATAAAAAAAACCAAAAACCCAAACTAACATTAAGGTGCATAGTACCTGGGGAACAAAAGCTGAAGCTGTTCTATGACCTGAATATGCCTGCACACACATGTACACACACACACGCGCACACATGCACGCGCCTGCACACAAAATTGCCTTCCTGACTTGTAATCCAAAGGACTGATACAGAAAGGAATTCTGAACAAACTCCTTTGACATCCTGGTCCCTCCCCACACAAATGATGTCTTCATGGGGCAGGGAGGAGGCACAGTATGCTGCTCCAGGGCCCTGGTTGTGTGGCTGGAGGCTCTAACATCATTTCTGGGACCAGCACAGGCTGTGACTACAGCAGTTCTGGGATTCCTGCTTCATGGTCCAATTAGCCCATCCTGAGAGGCTCCAGGGAGATAGAGAATCGGTTCGTTGAAGCTGAGCCAGAACGCTAGGTTGGCACATGCTGTAATGGAATCTGTCTGTCTCTGGAAGAGCCACGTGCTGAAGACCTGGCTGCCTTCTCAGAGGAGAGAAGGGCTGATGGGGGAAGTAGGCAGGAACGCCGAGGTGGTTTCTGGGCTCGGGCTCTTCTGGTCATCAGCTGTTCTAAGACAAGAACTCATGCTCCCCACTGCTTATCAGTCACCTTCTGAGCCTTTGCTGGTCTCTGCAGCATCGCACCTGCTACAAGTCACTGTGACAGGAGAATAGAGATAAAAAACAAAAAACTACATCAAGATTAGCATGCAAGCTGGGAGTGGTGGCACACACCTTTAATCTCATCATTTAGGAGGCAGGGGCAGGTGGATCTTTGTGAGATTGAGGCCAGCGTGGTCTACATAGTGAGTTTCAGGCCAGTCAGGGCTACACAGTGAGACCGTGTCTTAAAAACAAAGAAAGGGCTGGGCATGGTGTTGCACACGTTTAATCCCAGCACTTGAGAGGCAGAGGCAGGTGGATCCTTGTGAGTTCAAGGCCAGCCTGGTCTACATAGTGAGTTTAGGCCAGCTGGGACTACAGGGAGACCCTGTCTCAAAAAGACCAAAAAAAAAAAAAAGAGATTAATACGTGCAACAAGCCAGTCTGCAGAGGTGCCCTGGAGGCCCTTCCTTCCTTGGCATCATCGAGTGGACAGAGCGTGCTCAAAACAAAGCCTCTAAACATACAGAGGAGACTCTCTCCCCGAACTCTCTCCCCGACTTTTAGCCTTGGGCCCAGGCCGGCTCCTCCCTTTCTGCCCCACATCTCTGGACTACCCTCTTAGTCCAGACCTGCCCGCTGCGCCCTGATCCCTCGAGCCCAGAACAGGTCAACTTTCCAGTTTCATTTGTTAGACCTTTCACAGGCTGTCCCCACCCCTGTCTTGCTCTTGGCCCCCCTCCTGATCTGACTACTACAGAGCTGCCTACTACCAAGACCAGCCTACTACCCTGCGAGAACCTGAAGCTAACATTTCACACCTGAACAAAAAGAAACCAAGCTACATCAACAATACAAACAGAACCAAATTTCAGCTGACCAGGAATAGAATTTCCTATCAGATACACAACCAACAGAAGACATCCATATGACCAAACGGCAATGCAAAAACGTACACATATCTTTCAACAATAACTCTAAATATCAGTGCTCTCAACACCTCAGTCAAAAGACAAAGGCTAGTGGAATGGGTTAAGAAACAAAATGCATCTTTTTGTTATCTTAAATTCATCTCACCTTCAAGGATAGGCACTACCTTAAGGTGAAAGGATGCAAAAAAAAATTCCAAGCAAATGGCACTAAGAAGCATGTAGGTGTTGCAATTCTGATATTTGATAAAGCAGACTTAAAATTAAAGTTAATCAGAAAAGATAAAGGAACAATTGACCAAGAAGATATTATAGTCACGAACATATATGCACTAAACTCTGGTGTATCCAATTTCATAAAAACAGCACTACGGGACTATAAAACACAAATTGACCCCAAATCAGTAATAGTAGGTGGCTTTAATACTCTACTATGTCCAATAGGCCAACTGGACAAAGAATAAACAGAGAGACATCTGAATTAAATGACACCTTTCATTGAATGGACCTAACAGACATTTATTGAATATTCTACCCAAGCACCAAAGAATACAGTATCTACTCAGCGGTCCATGCAAGTTTCTCTAAAATTGACCACATACTGGGGTGCAAAACAAATCTCAACAGATACAAAAAAATTGAAATGATTCCATGCATTCTATCGGATCACAGTGCAATAAAGCTTATAATCAGCAGCAAAAGGAGCTCTAGTAGCTACACAAAATCATGGAGATTAAACAACACAGTCCTGAATGATGAATGAGTCAAAGAAGAAATTAAGAAAGAAATAAAGGTATGCGTGGAACTAAATAAAAATGACAATACAACACAACAAAACCTTTGGGACTTAAAAGAAGTCCTAAGATGGAAGTTTATAGTTTTAAGTGCCTACATTAAAAAATCAGAGTACATATAAATGACTTAACAGTACAACTCAAGACTCTGGAAAGGCAAGGACAAACCAAACGCAAACATAGTAGATAAGAAGAAATAAAAAATTCAGAGCAGAGCCAGGCTTGGTGGTGCAAGCCTTTAATTCCAGCACTTGGGAGGCAGAGGCAGGTGGATCTTTGTGAGTTTGAGGCTAGCCTGGTCTACATAGTGAGTTCCAGGACAGCTGGGGCTACAGGGAGACCCTTTCTAAAAAAGACAAAAAAAAAAAATCAGAGCAGAAATTAATGAAACAGAAACAAAGAAAGCAATACAAAGAATCAATGAATCTAAGAGTTGGTTCTTTGAAAAGTTAAACAAGATAGACAGCCCTTAGCCCAAAAGAAAGAAAGAGTAACTCCAAATTAACAAAATCAGAGATGAAAGGTGTCACAACAGACACCAAAAAAAAAAAAAAATCCAGAACATCATAAAGGAATATTTTAAAAACCTATACTCTATTATATTTGAAAATCTAAAAGAAATGGACGATTTTTTAAATTCATAGAATCCATCAATGCTAAACCAAGAAGAGGTCAACAGATTAAACAGACCCATAACAAATAAGGAAATTGAAACAGCAATACACAACTTCCCAACTGAAAAAAGCCCAGGCCCAGATAGATTCACAGTAGAATTCTACCAGACATTCAAAGAAGATCTACAACCAATGCTTCTTAAATTATTCAAAAGATAGAAACAGAGGGAGAACTCTCAAACTCCTTCTATGAAGCCAGTATCACTCTAATATCAAAACCAGGTAAAGACACAACAAAAAAGAAAACTATAGGCCCAACTCCTTAATGAACACAGATGCAAAGTTTCTGAACAAAATACTTGCAAACCACACACAGACACACATCATAAAGCTCATTCACCATAATCAAGTTGGTTTTATTCCAGAGATGCAGGAATGGTTCAATATACATAAGTAAATAAATGTAAAAATCATATAAATGGACTCCAAGACACAAATCACACGGTCATCTCAATAGATGAAGAAAAGGCCTTTGACAAAATCCGACATGCATTTATGTTAAAAGTCCTAGAGGGAATTGGACTGGAGGGAACATATCTTGACATAATTAAAGCTATATACAACAAACCCACAGCCAACATCATTCTCAATGGAGAAAAACTGGAAGCATTCTCATTAAAATCAGGAACCAGACAAGGCTGTCCACTATCTCCACTCCTTTTCAATATACTAATTGGAAAAGAAGAGGTCAAATTATCACTATTTGCAGATGATATGATCTATATGTAAGGGATCTCAAAAATTCCATGGGAAAACTGTTAGAAATGATCAGTACTTTCAGTAAAGCAGCAGGTTACAAAATCAACTTACAAAAATCAGCAGCCTTCCTATATACCAATAACAAGCAATTCGAGAAAGAGTACATGGAAACCCTCCCATTCACAAGAGCCTCAACAAACAAACAAACACAAAAAAACCAACTAGGAATAAATCTAAACAAGACATTAAAGAGCTATACAATGAAAAATTTAAAGCTTTAAAGAAAGAGATAGAGGAAGACGCCAGGAGATGGAAGGACCTACTGTGCTCATGGATTGGTAGAATTAATATTGCAAAAGGGACAATCCTACCAAAAGCAACCTATAGATTCAATGCAATGCTAATCAAACTCTCCACGCCATTCTTTACAAAGCTAGGAAAAACCATCCTAAAATTCATATGGACTCACAAAAGACCCCGGATGTCCAAAGCAATCTTGGACAAAAAGAACACTGCTGGAGGGATCACCATATCAGATTTCAAACTATATTACAGAGCTAGAGTCATAAAACAGCATGATACTGGCACAAAAATAGACACGTGGATCAATGGAGCACAGTAGAAGACCCAAACATGAGTGCATGCAATTTCAGTCACCTGATATTTGACAAAGGTGCCAAGAACACACAATGGAGGTAAGACAGCATCTTCAATAAATGGTGCTGGCAAAACTGAATCTCCAACTATAGAAGAATGAAATTGGACCCTTATCTTTCACCCTGCACAAAAATCAACTCCAAAGGGATCAAAGACATCAATATGAAATCTGAAACTGCTTGAAGAAAACATAGGCAGATATACGTGTAGGAAAGAACTTTCTAAATCAGACATCAATTGCTCAGGCATTAAGGTTAACAATCAACAAGTGGGACCTCATTAAACTAAAAAGCTTCTGTACAGCAAAAGAAACAACCAAGGAAGTGAAGAGGAAACCCACTGAGTGGAAGAGCTTCACCTACTACACAGCTGACAGAGGATTAATATCCAAAATAGACAACTCAAAAAACAGAAACAAGAAAATAAATGACCCAATAAAAAGATGAGCTAAGGACCTGAACAGAGAAGAAACGAAGAAATAAAAATGGCTAAGAAACACCTTAAAAGGTGTTCATAACCTTTAGTAACTAGAGAAATGAAGATCAAAACCACTTTAAGATTTCCTCTTACCCCAGTCTGACTGGCTAAGATCAGGAGAACAAAAGACACCAAATGCTGGTAAGGATGCGGAGAAGGGAACACTGGTGGAAATGAGAACATGTGCAACTACTATGGAGAGCAGTGTGGAGAACTCTTAAAAAACTAGAGATGAATTTACCACATGATCCTATAATACCACTCCTTGGCATATACCCAAATAATTCGTCCTACTGTATGTGGAGATACCTGTACATCCATGTTTGTTGCTGCTCTTTTCACAAAGCTAAGAAATGGAAACAACCTAAATGTCCCTCAACTGACAAATGGATAATGAAAATGGTACATTTACACAATGGAGTGCTACTCAGTGGTAAGAAAAGATGAAATTATGAAATCTGCAGGTAAATAGATGGAACTAGAAACTGTCATACTAACTGAAGTAACACAGACTCAAAAAAGGAAGCAATGTATATTCTCCCTCATTTGCAGATCTTAGCACAATCCTTTATATGTGAGTATGTATCCTGATGTAACATGGAAAATGAAAAATGGAAAATGGAAAGGAAGCATGGAGGTAAAGGGAACGAAGGAACCTGAGAGAGGGGACTAGTAGGAGACAGATGTTACTAAGGGGGAGATGGAGAAAATGGGAGTATCCAACTGAGAAGGGAGGAGGGAAAGACATAAAGGAACCATGGGGGTCAAGGGAAAGAAGGAACTCAAGAGAGGTGGGTAATAGGAGACAGGTATTATCACAGGGAAAATGGGGAAAATGGGGGTACTTAACTAGGGGAGGGAAGAGGGAGGTTAGACAGGGAAAGAGAGGAGAGAGAAATAAACTTAAGCGGCATAAAAAGCCAGAAGGAAATGTATTAACTCAACCCCCACCCTTGAAAAATACACATACAATACCTGAACATGACTACATGTGTATACCTGAAGGCTATATAACAAGAAACACAGTGCCAGACAGGAGAAACCTCCTTTTGAGTTGTTGGTCATGGTCAGGGTAGTCCAAGAGACTCCCAAAATAGCATAGGCTATTGCCACAGCCCTTGATTACCTCCTAGAACATGAAGGTAAGACCTTATTATTGAAGACAGGGCATTCTTTGGACACAGTGTTTGGAGAAATGGAGTTGGAACTGATCTGAAAATCTTCTCCTTGAAGGCTAGCTCTCATAGTTCTAGAGGATGCTATGTAAGCTGCTAAGGGAGAAAATCAATCAGTGGTCCAGCGCGGCTCTAAAGCCTAACAGCCGCAGCTGGCACAGCAAACCAGCTCTTTTGGTGCGATAGCGGTACTTTTATCTATGGGGGTAATCGACAGCTATCTAATTGGACGTAAAGCCCTCTCGAGGTGCATTAGTTACTTTTTTGTTGCTGTGATAGAAACACCATGACCAAGGGAGCTTATAAAAGGAAGAGTTTATTTAGTTTAAGGTTCCAAAGGGGCAAGAGTCCATCATGACGGGGAGGCATGGCGGCAGAGGTAGCTGGAGTAGGAGCAGAAGCTAAGCTCTCACATCTTTAACCAGGCACAGGAAGCAGAGAGCCACTGGAGATCTGGCAAGGCTTAAGAACTCTGTAAGCCCACCGCTATGATGTTCTTCCTCCAGCAAGGCAACACCTTTGAATACCTCCCAAAACAGCAGCAGCACTGGGGACAAAATGCTCAAATACATGGTGCCTATAGGGGACATTCTCATTCAAACCACTGCACAATGGGAGGGAATTCATGGGTGGCACTAAACATAGCCAAATACACAAGACCGGAGAGGTTACAGATCCTAGAGAAAACCCTATCTCTGGTATATCTCTAGACAAATGAAATTTCTTACTGTATGCTAAATATGGATCCTTATATTTTCAGACAAGTATGTCATACACCAGTCATCAAAGAAGCTTCTTTTTGCAACAGATGGAGGCTATTGCAGAGCTCCAAAACTGGCCACACAGAGAAAATATGCCTGAGAGATGCCCAGCCCTTAAGTGACACATCTACAGTGGAACCTCTACACCTAAGGCTCATGGAACATAGTGGAGCAGCAGGTAGAGAGAAAACGAATACAACAGAGAACCACGACTGGCTGCAGAGTGCTTGTCCTTGAACAGGACACTGGCATCAAGCTTCTGTCTCCCAAAGCTCAGGGGTCACTGCGGAAGAGGGGACAGAAAAACTGTAAGAGCCAGCAGTGGTAAATGACCAAAAGGAAACAGAGTTTTCCAGACAGCTGGCTAGTTATTTGTATGAACGCACAGCAATGGTGACAGCATGCACAAATCCCACGGAAGCTCAAGCTGGACAAAAATCCCAGCATGGATGTGGAGAAGAGGGTAAGAAACTCCAACCCTATCTGAGGAGCTATTGGTGACTGATGTCTGCTGGGAGGGGTAGAGTCAGTCTCCTTTAAGGGGGAGTCCCTTGATGAGTGGATGAACGCACATGGAAGGGCCATAGCAGAATTCTCCCTGCTTTGCTATGACCTGCCTCTCTGATGTCTCTCCCAATGTATTTGAAAAGGGTCTTGATTTATGGCTTTCTTTGTTCTGTTACTATAAAAACTTCATGAAACTGTTACCACATTGGAACATGGAATTTGGGCTAACCTAAATATGCATTCCTGGGCTATGGTCACTCATATTTGGCTCCAGAATAAACTATCTCTTATCACATTTGAGATGAGATTTGTGCTTTGCTTTGACATTAGCCTGTTCAAAGCCCTGGGTTTGATCCCCAGTGGCTCAATCCCCTGAACAGCATAAACCTGATATGGTGGTACATGTCTTTGATCCCTGTCTTGGAAAGGTGGAGGCAGGAGGATTAGGGAGCTCAAGGTCATCCTTGGCTGCATGGTGAGTTTGAGGCCAGCCTAGGCTACATGATACAGGTAGGGTAGAGACATGGTTTCTTTGCTTAGCATACAAATCTCTGGATTCCATACTCTGAATCCCGGTGCTTGAGAGATGGAGACCGGAAGATCAGAAGTTCAAGGTCATCCTCAGCTACTTAGTGAGTTTGAGGGGAGAGGGAGAGAGAGAGAGAGAGAACAGTAGAGAAAGATTTGTTCAATGTGGTCATATTGAAAAGAGGAACAAATAAAGAGGTTCAGTGACCCCCCTGTCCATCTTCAGGGTTCTGAGGTTTAGGTTTAAATACAAGGCAAGAGGTATGAGGCAAGATGACTCAGAGGGCACTTGCCATTCATCCTGATGACCAGAGTTCAATCCCTGGCACCCATATAGTAGAAGAAGAAAATGGACTCCCATGGGTTGTTCTCTGACCTCCACAAGTACACTGTGGCATGTATACCCACCCACCCACACACACT
>NW_008360015.1:1776570-1826889 GCF_000622305.1 Nannospalax galili | reverse complement strand
GGGACTTCGACTGCCCTTTATTGTTTGAGAGAAGGGTTTAAATACTTTTCAGTAGAGGAGTTGGAGTCAGGACACATGATAATTGGGATCACCTGACTGTAAGGCTAGTTTTTGGGTCAGGTGCACCTTTTCTCAGAATCAGGAGAAAGTCCTTCTGATAAACAATTCCAGGAAATACCACAGATACCCAAGCTCTCACAAGGGGGAGGTGGAGGTCAGGACGCCATGTCCCTGCATCTCACCCTTTTTTATTTTTTCTAAGGAAGGTAACTCTGTCTTAGGTCGTTCTGGAGGGGTCACCCTTACCCGTCACTGGGAGACCTCTTCCCTGTCTTAGGCGGGAGCCCTCTCACAGAAAGTTGCCCGTCATTGAGAATACCTTCATCTTTTGTGTAGCATCTGAAGCCACACTTGTGGGACATCTGTATGGTTGTGTGATAAACTTAAAAGGACTTGTTGGGTAATAGTTTGTCGGGACTGAATTCCTCTGAGCTTTCTACACAAGACCCAAAAACACAAAGATCATAATGAGTATGAAATTGACAGTCAGTGATAAGGAGCCTGTCCACCTCTGTGTCCATCCTCCAATTCCTACCATGGTATTCCACCATCCTTCTGCTGATATGGCAGGGACCCTGATTTCATTAATAGATACAATTTGCCAAGTAAGAACCTTAGTAAAATTTGCAAAGGTCACATTCCATGGTCTCTTAAGAAAGGCATTCAATTGTTTTACAGTATTGGAGGCATTTTGTACATAGTAATGGATAACACAAATATGATGAAAGAAATGAGAGCATGTTAGCTTTTACATAGCCCAAAGGGCATCAACTTATTCTTGTAACAAGGCAGTTTGTTGATTTAAGTTCATTAGTCCAAATTGTATGCGTGTATAGATTGAGTTCTGAGTTTGTAGGACTTCACTAACTTTTCCTGACCAGGTATCAACCGTGGAAGCTGTAACCACAGTCTGAGACAGGCGATGCCAACAGTGACATTACCCTGTATGCTCCATGTCTGTGCTGTAACCACAGTCTGAGACAGGCGATGCCAGCAGCGACGTTACCCTGTATGTTCCATGTCTGTGTCAGAAGGATGAGGATCATCATCAACTCCACGCAAAACTCCAAGTACGTCGACTTCCAGTTCAAGTAGTCTCCCCCAGAAAGTACTGCTCTACAGAGATTTTGCCAGTCAAAAGGCGTCATAGCATGTCTGGTTAAACTCTCCACTTGGGTGATGGTGTAGGCTGCTTGTATCCCATATGTAGATACTGATTCCTTTAGCCGTTGGATAATTTTCCAATCCAAGGGCTCATGGTATCTCTGATTATTCTGATCATCAAAAACAGGGAAAGCTCCACAACTGAATCTGAGGTGCCACCAGGTTCCTTCATTAAGCGTCCGGCGGCTCCCCCCTGTGTAGGGCGGAGTTGAAGTACAGCTTCCGCCCCAGGGAGGGGCACTAGGTTTGGCAGGCCTCTTAAGAGCCCCGCCCTGCTCAGTTCCTGCCTTGTTTTCTAACCTCAATTTTTCCATAACACTTTCTAAATCTTCCTCATCATATTCTTCATCTTCTTCCTCTAGGGAAGCAGTATGAGCGCTCTGCTCAGAACGCTCCTCTTTCATTTACTCAAGCGCTTGAGCGCCTTGGGCTATGTCATCTTGATACTTCCCTGTTTTATCTGTGAGGCATGTTCGGACTAATGTCCAAATGGCTAAAGTCCCCCTAGGAAGAGGACTTTTTATATCCTTTTCCAACAAATCCCTCCCTAGTCGCTCCCAAGAGGTAGAGTTAACATACCCGTCTTCCAAGAACCAGGGAGTCTCTCTAACAATTGTATCTAAGAATTTTTCAACTATTTCCGCTTTTAACTTAATCCCACTCCTTTTCAACAATTGTACCAGCGCAATATGCACTTTTGCTTTCGATCCACCGGCACCCATGACTCCTTTTCAACAATTGTACCAGCGCAATATGCACTTTTGTTTTCGATCCACCGGCACCCATCACCGTGTGGAAACTTCTCTCCATCCCTTCTCTTAGGGATCTTTCACATCCGTTCCACCGTGTGGAAACTTCTCTCCGTCCCTTCTCTTAGGGAACTTCTGCTAGCAATTTACTTACAACCTTTTATACTTACCGCTCCGGAGTAACCTTTAAGACTTCCGAGGTCCCCATACAGGCCACCACTTGCCGCAAGCCACGACTCCAGCAGAGCCGAGGAAAGACGACACAGACACCAAGGTGAGGTTCAGGCTTCTCTCACTCTCCCTCTTTATTCTTCGTCATCCCACAATATATACCCTCATCAGATCCATCCCACAATCAGACCGTCACACGGAGCCAATCAGGACATGAGCACGGGGCTAACAGTTGGAGCAAACAAGTGAGGGTCACGAGGCTTGGCAGCCAGCCAGGGCACCATCTTGGCCGGCTCGACCGCGCCTGCTTCCCACACACTCATATTAAACAAGTAAATAAATATAATAAATTTTTTTTTGAAAAGAGATATGCAGAGTTAAGCAGCCCTGGTCAAGGTGTGACCCTGCCCATCACTGACCCATCATTGTCTTTGCTCTAGTCTTGCAAAATAGTCTCACAAGTTGTCAGACAGTGTGAAACCTCTTCCTGGGAGACAGGCTCTCTCCTTGACTGGGACTAGGCCTCACTCCTTTCTCTCAGTATGAGATTCTTGGGGACATTCCAGGTCCTTGGGGATCCTTGTTGCAATAACTAATGGCAGAAGGGAGGGGACAAGTGCCTGTCTTTAGAATGTGCTGGCTCCTGCCAAGACTGGTACATGACTGATGTCTGAACCTGCTCTGATTTTTCTGTAGCTGTGCCCAGGCATCATCTGTGTTCTAGGTCACTGTTTGGGTGACTACCTAACCTTCCCACCGATAAACTGCAGGCAGCAAGGATGATAGTACAGCCCAAGCCAACAGCTTTGCTCAGGTCAGGATAGCAAAATCAAGGTCCCTAGACCTTTGGTCTCTTCCAAGTAGCCAGTGGCTTGGTTTAGAGTCAGTGCCTGCCTAGTGCCTGTCAGTGATACCTCATTTCTGCGAGTGGCTTACACTGTAGTCCAATGCCTTTAGGATAGGAGTCCACTGCAGCTGCGCTGGGCTCTCTGCGGAGACACACCAGACACACACACACACACACACTACACTGTGTAAAATGATGTCCAGGCTGGGGAGATGGCTTAGGCAGTACAGTGTCTGCAGAGCAAGCATGAGCACCTTAGTTCAGATTCTCAGCATGCACGTAAAAAATGGGTGTGGCAGTATAGGCTTGTAACCTCAGAACTAGGGATGGATGCAGAGACAGGAGGATTCCAGTGACTTCCTGGCTAGACGGTATAGTTAAATCAGTGAGCTCCAGGTTCAGTGAAAGACCCTGCCTCAAAAAGCATGGTGGAGAGCAATAGAGGAAGACACCTGATATCAATCTCTGGCCTCCATATGCATGCACAAACACATGCATGGACACCTGTGCACACACACACATGCACATGTACACACACAAATATTTCCAAACACAGACACACACACACAATGACCTTTTTCTGACTTTGTTTCATGTTCAATAAAAATTCTGAGTGTGTTTAAATCCTATCTGAGGAGCGTTTTGTTCATGTTTGGTTTTTTTTGTTCAATGCTGGAAATGGATCCCAAGTGCTTCCATGCATTACACAAACCCTCTACCCCAGAGCTGTACTGCCAGCCCCTCCCCTTTTTTAGTATGCAAATTTGCTTTATTTAAAAATATTTTTATTGATTCATTGAGAATTTCATACAATGTGTTTTGATCATATTCAGAGACCCCCCCATCTTCACTCACACCCTGATGCCCCCCTATTTCATGTCCCCTATTTTTAAAAAAATTTTTACAAAAAATTTATTGAGAATTTCATACATGCATATAAAGTGTTTTGATCTAATCCATGCCCACTCCCTCCCCTCTAACATTCCCCCCTCTGAAGAGGTAACTCTAAAACCTTTTAAGGATTAGATACAAGCTCCCAAACGCTTTTGACATTTTTGGCCTTTGGAACAGAGTATGTTGTTAACAGGCCAAAGGACTTTTTGACTTTTAGCCAAGAAACTGGCTACATTTCTTTGGGGTCTTTTTACCCTAACTGCCTAGCCAATTCCTACCTCCTATTCTTATCATGCCATCCTCTGAAGGGGTTACCAAAATTGCCAATGGGGAATAGGGACACAGACTGCTCTGGCTCCTTCCATGCTGAACAGGGACGCAGGGTGAGGCAGATAGAACCCCTTCAGTGAGTCTATCTAAAAGACTCCCAAATTGCATAATGCTTGTCTCTAAGGGAAGAGGAAAGTCCTTGAAGCATGAATGGGAGATGTGAAGGAGAAGTAAAGGCAAGAGTAATTAGCATTACAAGTTCTAGACAGGGAACTAGAAAAAAGAACAGGGCAAATTTCAAATGTTCATATGAGAGTCCATTGGAATTTCTTGACAAGGGCTTCCAAAATCATCCCTCTATTGGGTTCCTCCTCATTTTTCTTTTGTCTTCCAAGGCTGGACTAGTTGGCTGGAAAGAGTGGCTGGATACTCAGGTGAGGGTCCAGTGACCCTGCTTGGCACTCCTTTAATGAATGAGCACAACTGTCAACAAGCACAATTGTGAGTATATTTAGTGATCAGGCTCAGCTGAAGTTGTGATGATGGTAGTTATTTCATGCAGAAGGGACTGCTTATTAAAAGGACCTGGAATTTAAAAGGATTTGGTGCCAGGAGCCACATATGAGGGAGAACATACGTCATTTGTTTTTCTGAGTCTGTGTTACTTAGTTCTAGATCCATCCATCATGTCCCCTATTTTTTAAAAAAATGGTGGGCGTGGTGGTGCACACCTTTAATCCCAGCACTTGGGAGGCAGAGGCAGGCGGATCTTTGTGAGTTTGAGGCCAACCTGGTCTACATAGTGAGTTCCAGGCCAGCTGGGGCTACAGGGAGACCTGTCTCAAAAAGACAAAAAAAAATTATTATTTTTATTTTATGTGTATGAGTGCATTGCTTCCATGTATGTGAGTGCACCCGTTTCATGCAATACCATGGAGGTCAGAAGAGGGCTTCGGGTTCCCTTGGAACTGGAGTTAAGGACAGTTCATAGCCACCATGTGGGTGCTGGGAATCGAACTCGGGTCCTCTACAAGAGCAGTCAGTGCTCTTAACTGCTGAGCCATCTCTCCAGCCTCCAATGTCCCCTATTTTTAAAAAACAGTTAAAAAAGTTAAAAGGCCTATTGTGTCTAATTTTTTTTCTTTTTAAATATAATATTTTAATCAATTATTTGAGACTTGTATGCATGTATATAATAATTTTTGAACATATTCACCCTAACTTACTTCCTCCAACTCCTCCTGAATTCCTCGATCCCAATCTACCCACCAACTTTCATGTCCTTTTTTTTTTTTTTTTTAAAAATAACCACTATGTCCAATTAGTGTTGCCTATACATGAATGGATGTGGGGTCATGGGAAACCTACGAGGGAGCACATCTCCAAAGAAAACCGAGTCTCCCATCCCCAGAGGCCACCAACTTCCAGTAGCTGTCCCATCCAAGATGGAATGTTGATTGGATTGATCTGGTGTGGGTCTTGTACAACCATAACTGCTTTGAGTTTATGAATGCATTGGTCTTGTTATGTCCAGAGACACTGTTTTATTGCAGGCCTCCCCAATCTTTGGATCTTACAGTCGTACAATCCCTCTTTTCTTTCTTTTTTAAAAATAATTTTTAATTGAACTTTTGTGTATTTCATACATAAAATCAGCTTTATGTCTCCTTCCCCCTTCCCCTTTGGCACCCTCCCTTAGTGCCCCCTCCCCCTCCACTGGAGTTCATACATTCTGTCATCTGTATTAAGGCCCATTATGTAAAGTTAGTGTCCCAGATGTCCCTCAGTGCAGGTTCATCCACTGGGGTTTAGTCAGCCTATCTAGAGTTTCTCTCTTCAAGAAAATCTGCTCTTCTTCACCCAGCAGTAATCAGCTGCTAATAATTATTCGACTAAGATTGGGGCCTGCTGTTCATTTCCACAGTTCTGTGCTGGGATTTTGTCTGCCTAAGTTTGCATGGGTCTTGTGCATGCTGACACTATTGCTGAAGGTTTGTATGAGGAGGGTCCCAGGTGCCTGTAGGATGGATTTTCATATGGTCATGCACCTGCTTCCTGGTTCTTATGATCTTTCTGCTCTCTCTTCTGCAATGGTCCCTGAGCCCTGGGCGGTGAACCTCAATATAGAAGATCTGTCTAAGATCTGTCTAACACTCTGCTGACTCTTATTCTCTGCGTTTTGGCCATTTGTGACCTTTTGTGTTCCTGACCCTCTGTTGTACGAGGGATCTTCATTGATGAGAATTGAAAGATGCATTAGTGTTCTCTTCATCCCTTGTTCTATGTTCCATGAGTCTTAGGTGTAGAGGTTGCATCCTAGATGTGTCACTTAGGCTTGGGAAATTCACAGACAATCTTTGTGTGTGACCAGTGGTGTAACTCTGTAATAATCTCTGTCTGTTGAAAAAGAACTTCTCTGATGGGTGGTGACTGGGATACTTGTCTGTAAATTTAAGGATTCATATTTTGCACATAGTAAGAAATTACATTTGTCTAGGGATATGAGAGCTTTGGGTTTTCTGTAAGATCTATGACCTCTCCAGCTATGTGTATTTGGCTAATGTTACAGTACCAGACATGAGTTTCCTCCCATCAAGTGGGCTTTAAGTCCAATTATGTAGCTGTTGATTACCCCCAAGAGAAAAGTGCCACTATTGCACCAGTGTCATTTGCTGTGCTGATCATTGATGTATATTTTAGGCAAAGGGCCTATTGAGTCTAATTTTTGTTTCCTAAGTGCTCGGGTGTTTTGCCATGCCTCAGAGCCTGGTCAACCTACCAAGCTTCACACCCTTAAAGAAAACTGACTCTCTCCTAGCAGCTATCAGTAGCCAATAGATCCTCAGCTAAGGCTGGAGCTTCTTGCCCAACTCTCCAATCCATGTTGTGTTTTTGTCTGACTTGGGTTGGCACAGATCTTATACATGCTGTCACAAAAGCACTGTGGGTGCTTATGCAACAACCCTGTGTTGTAGAGACAACACATTTCATTATATTCGTCCACCATCACTGGCTCTTACAATCTTTCCATTCCTTGGGAAGAGAGGGTGTGATATAGGTGTTCCATTTAGGGACGAGCATTCCACAGTCTCTTTTTCTCTGCACGTTGACCAGTTGGGGGGCTCTCTGTGTTAATCACCATCTGCTGCAAGAAGAAGCTTCTCTGTTGAGAGTATAGAGATGGTTTAATCTATAGGTATATGTCATTAGCCACCCCCGCCTTTTTGAGACAATGTCTTGCTTTGTAGCCCAGACTCATCTTTGTTTGCTTTTTACATTTATTTATTTATTTATTTACTTATTTATTTATTTATTTATTTATTTTTCATTCATGCATTCAGTGTGTGTGTGTGTGTGTGTGTGTGTGTGTGTGTGTGTGTATGTGATAGTGTGCATGTGGAGATCAGAGGATGACTTGTGGGCATCAGTTCTCTTCTTCCATCGTGTGGGTTCTAGGGATCAAACTCAGGTTGTCAGGCTACTGAGCAAGGCCCTTTACCTGCTGAGCCATCTGGCTGCTCCTCAGACTTGAACCCATTAGGAGGCTGGTTTGCCTCCAACTCACCATCCTCCTGCCTCTGTTCACAGTGCTGGGATTACAGCTGTGCTCAGTTACACCTTGTTCCTAAAGAAGCTTTTACTGATGTAACTTGTAGTTTCTCTTTGTCTTAGTTTGTTTCTTCATTGCTGTGACAAAACACTCTGACCACTACCAACTTGGGGAGGAAAGGGTTTATTTAGCTTACAACTCCCAAGTTGCAGTTCATCAGGGAGCCCAAGGTAGGAACTCAGGGCAGGAACCTGGAGGCAGGAGCTGGAGCACAGGCCATGGAGGAACGCTGCTGACTGACTTGCTCCCCTGGCCCTTAGCCTGCTTTCTTATGCAACACAGGCCCACTTGCCCAGGCTGGGCCCTCCCTCATCACTCATCAAGAAGATGCCCCTCAGACATGGCCACAGGCAGTCCAATAGAGGCAATTCCCCAACTGAGGCTCCCTCAACCCAGGTGTGTCAAGTTGACACTAAAGCTATCCAGCACACTCTTACTTTTAGGAACCCCACTCATTGCCCATGACTAACACCTAGTATCCTGAGTCCTAACCAGTATGTCCACAAAAATGACTTCCTGCCATGTGTGGTGATGCACCTCCGTAATCTCAGTCCTTGAGAGTCAAAGAAAAGAGGACTTGAAATTCAAGAACAACTGGTCTATATGCTGAGAACTTGTCTCAAAAATAAGACAAAACTGGGCGAGAGAGCTGGCTCAGCAGTTACAAGCACTGGGTGCTCTTGCAGACGACCTGAGTTTGGTTCCTAGAACCCATATGGTACCTAACGACCATCTGTAACCCTAGTTCCAGGGGATCTAATGCCATCTTCTGACCTCTGTGGACATTGTACAACACGGGTGCACTCATACGCATAGGCAAAACACTCATACATATAAGATAATAAGATATATATATTTTGGTCTTTTTGAGGCAGGGTTTCCCTGTAGCCCCAGCTGTCCTGGAACTCATTATGTAGACCAGGCTGGCATTGAACTCAGAGATCCACCTGCCTCTGCCTCCCAAGTGCTGGGATTAAAGGCGTGCGTCACCACGCCCGGCAAGATAATAAAATATTTTAAAAAGATAAAACTAAGCATCCAACCAAAGAAACATTACCTCACTAGGATTCCCAAATATTTGTGTTTCGTTTTCCAGAGACCTTAAAAACTCATCAGTAATCACTGGCTCCCTACAGAAGACAGGGAAATACTCCCCCTTATCTGCTTGGTTTATTTACTATTTGTCTCCCCAGTGCTCCTCCCCTCCTTATCTCCAGAGACAGATCGATGATGTGTGCTATCAATATGAGGTTTCCTACTAGGCTTGGATGCTGGTTGACAAAGATTGGTGTGCTATTCCTTTGTTACCATCCAGACAGGAATAAGGATATTCTAAAAAGACACTTGTCCCCTCCCTTTGACTATCAGACTATTGAAACAATGGTCCCCAAAGAACTGGATTTTCCCCAGGAATCTCATACTGGGAGAAGGAAAATGTTGAAGTCTGGAGCAGCCAGAGGGAGAACTTGTCTCCTAGGAAGAGTTCACACAGTTCTGACACATCAGGCCACCTAGCAAGAGACTGGAGCTGGGACAGTGATGGGTCACTGATGGGAGGGGCCACACCTTAACCAAGACTGCTTAGCTATGCATACCTCTGCCCTCTATAGAAACCTAAACCTCATGTAGGGACACTGAACAATGGACTTAGGGGATCACTGAACCTCTCTATTTTTCCCCTTCTCAATGTATATACATTGAATAATTCTCCTTCCTCTGCCTTTTGCTATTACGTATTTGTTTAATTGCCCTATTGAAGACAGATGGCTGAGTCTGCCTTGTTAGGGCTGGTAAAGCCCAGGCTCTGACTCTAACAGCTCTAGAAAGACCCCAACACAAGAGAGAGCTAGCAGTGAAGTAACCTAGTGAATTTGTTGTAACACATCAGCCTCTATTTTCTTGGTGCAGTCTTAGAATGGGCAAAAATGCTTGCACATTTGTATTTTATTGTGTGGGCTGTACCTTCAATCATCTTGTCATCTTCAAATAAAAAGGGGAGTGTTAGGGCTGGGGAAGTGGCTCAGCCTGTAAACTGCCACACAAGCCCGAGGACCTGAGTTCAATCCCCTGTACCCATGTAAAAGGAGCTAGGCATGGTCACATGTGCTTGTGATTCCAGCTCTGGGGGTGCAGAGACAAGTGGACTTCTGGGCTCGTTGGCCAGACAGTCTAGCTAAATTAGGGAGCTCCAGGTTTAGTGAGAGACCCTGCCTCAAAAAATAAGGTGGTACACAATAGAGGAAGATATCTGATGTCAATTTTGGGCCTCTATGTGTGCATGTGTGTATGCCACTCGCACACATACACAAAGGGAGGTGTTGAGTGTTTATCACATACACACACACACACACACACACACATACACACAGAGCAAGCATTGAGGTATTAGAAAACTCAGTGCACTGGGCATCAGAATGATCCAGAATGATCCTGGGTCAGTCACCTATTTGCCATGTTTGTAAAGTTGATTGAAACAAAACTGTGATGGCTAATACTGTCAACCTGATAGGATCCAGAATCACCTTGGAGACCAATGCTGGGTATATCAGAGAGTTAACTGAGGAGGAAAGACCCACCCTGAATGTGGGCAGCACCATCCCCTGGGCTGAGGTCCTGGACTGAATAAAAAGAAGAAAGTGAGCTGAGCACAGCATCCATCTCTCTGCTTCCTGACTGTGGATGCCATGTGACCAGCTGCTTCATGCTCCTGCCGCCATGCCTTCCCACCATGATGGACTGTGTCCTCAAACTGTGAGACAGAATAAACCCTTCCTTAGGTTTCTTAAAAAATAAAGAGATTTATTTTATTTTTAATTATGTGTCTATTTTATGCCTGTATGTGCATATGAATGTAGTTCTCCATAAGAGGGTGTCAGATTTCCTAGAGGTACAGTTACAGGTGGCTGTGAGTTACCCAGCATATGTGCTGGAAATAGAACTCAGGCCCTCTGTAAGAACAGCAAGTGCTCTTAACTACTGAGCCAGCTCTCTAGTCCCTTAAGTTGGTTTATTTATTTATTTAAATATTTTATTATTTATTATTTTTATTTTATGTCTATGAGTGTATTGCCTGCATGTATGTAAGTGCACCCATGTCGTGCAATGCCCACCGAGGACAGAAGAAGCTGTCGGATCTCCTGGAACTGGAATTACAGACAATTATTAGTTGCCATGTGGGTGCTGGGATTCAAACCCGGGTCCTCTGCAAGAACAGCCAGTGTTCTTAACTGCTGAGTCATCTCTCCAGCCCCTTATTTATTTTTGAAACAGGGTCTCACTATGTAACACTGGCTGGCCTAGAACTTGCTGTGTAGCCCAGGCTAGCCTCAAACTCAGAGCTATGTTATCCTCTGACCTCTACGCATATGGTGAGATGCACGTGCCTACACACACACACACACACACACACCCTAAATAGCTAAGTAAATAAATGTGAAAAAATCAAAAACAAGTAAAATATATTTGTAATATTATTTTTGTTTACACACACACACACAATACATATAATAAAAAATTTAAAACACAGGACTGGAGAGATGGCTCAGTAGTTAAGAGCACTGACTGCTCTTGCAGAGGTCTCAGGTTTGGTTCCCAGCACCCACACGGTAGCTGATGACCATCTGTAAATCTGGTTCCGGGGATCCAATGCTCTCTTCTGGCATCTTTGGGCATTGCACACATGTGGTGCACTTACACAGATGAAGATAAAACACTCATACACATAAAATAAATAAGTTAAAAAAATTTAAAAAAATGAAAACTCCACCTGTCAATTTGCATAAAGCAAAGGGGGTTTATTGGAAAGGTATGCCCACCCCACCCGACTCAGGATGCAGGTGACTGTAGAAGCTGGGTTAGAAAGGGCCCCAGCAAGTAGGGATGACCACAGAGCTTTAGTCCCACTACTCGGGAGGCAGAGGCAGACAGATGTCTATGAGAATGAGGCCAGCTTGGTCCACATAGTCCATTCCAGGCCAGCTGGGCCTACAGAAACATTCTGTCTCAAACAAAACAACAAACGACAAACAAACGAACAAAAAGAAAGTACTGATTCCGTTTCAACAGGAAGTAGGAACCTTTCAGTCTCTGAAGATTCATTGAGACACGGGTGCAGGGAGCACCGGCAGGTGAGTGTCCAAGTTAGCAGAGGAAGGGGGCACCCAGTTCCATCAGCCGCTGCAACGGGAGGAGTGGGGGAACTGGAAGGAAAGGCGCGATGCTACTCATCGGCAACAAATTGCCAACCCCACTGCGGATGGTGCTAATCTAGAGTTCAGCCTCTGTGGTGAGGCGGTGCATCTCAGGGCTTTGCAGGTAGCTAACAGCCTACAAGAGCGCGGTTGAGAACAGAACAGCATCTCCTTGCGTGCATCTGGTGGAAGAGACTTGCTGTGGTCCGCATCAGGTCTGAGTGGATCTGTTGCCATCTTCTTCATCCCAGTCAAGGCTCGAAGCCATCAGGGACATTGGCTTCTGGCCTCCTGCAGGGGTCCCCGTGTGGGGGTGGCTTTCCACCCATGCAGCTTGGCCTCCAGTGCTGGTCCCTCACTGCAATCCTGGGAGTCCTTGAGAAGTCACATAGCTCTGCAGGCTCCTTCATGACACCCTCCCATGCTTTCTCTGCTTCAGATCTAGTTCCTGAGAGCTTCGCTTTTTTTCCTCCCCCACTCCTCCATCTCTGAGTGTTCCCAAGCTCCCCCTACGTTTTCTGCTCCAGCTGCAAGGTTAGGGGACCATCATCCAGGTTGTCTAGCATTATGGGGTTTCTCAGGCTAAACCACGCAATAATTTAAAAAAAATTAATATTATTTTCTGTGTATGAGTGTATTGCCTGCCTGTCTGTAAGTGCACCCATGACAAGCAGGGCCTGAGGTCAGAAGAGAGTATGGCATTCCTGTGAACCGGAGTTATGGATGGCTGTTACCTGCCACGTAGATGCTGGGAATCAAACCTGGGTCCTTTACACAAGCAATCAGTACTCTTAACCCTCGAGCCACCTCTCCAGCTTGCAAATCAGAACTTAAAAAAATATCTTTTAAACCGGGTGTGGTGGCACTCACCTTTAATCCCAGCACACTGGAGGCAGAGGCAGGCGGATCTCTGTGAGTTCAAGGCCAGTTGGGTCTATGTAGCTAGTTCCAGGAAAGCTGGGGCTACAGGGAGAACCTGTCTCAAAAAAAAAAAAAAAAAAGACAATTTTTTTAAATGTTATTTATTTTTAAAAAATTGTTTCTATTTTTATTTTATGTGTATGAATGTTTTGCATGCATGTGAGTGTACCTGTGTCATGCAGTGCCCATAGAGGCCAGAAGAGGGCATGGGCTCTAACTGGAGTTAGGGACAGTTGTTACTTGCCATGTGGGTGCTGGAACTCAAACTGTGGTCCTCTGCAAGAGTAGCCAGTGCTGTTAATTGCTGAGCCATCTCTCCAGCCCCTTAATCAAACATTTTAATTATAGCCAGTTGTAGTGGCACACAGCTTTAATTCCAGCACTCTGGAGGCAGAGGCAGGTGGATTTCTGTCAGTTTGAGGCCAGCCTGATCTACATAGCAAGTTCTAGACCAGCCAGGGCTACATAGTCAGACCTTGTCTCAAAAAATATTTTTAATTACATCTTTTTATTTTATGTGTGTGTGTGTGGGGGGGGGAGGGGGCTCCTGCACACCATGGTGAGCATGTGGAGGTCAGAGGAGAACTTATGGGAGTTGGTTCTCTCCTTTCACCTTGTGGATCCCATGGATCGAGTTCAGGTCATTAGTTTTGGTGGCAAGCACCTTTACACATTAAGCCATTTTGCTGGATTATTTTTATTCATTAATGTACTTTTTAAGCACAGGTTCTCCCTGTATCCCCAGCTGGCCTGGAACTTGATATGTAGACCAGGCTGGCTTCATCTCAGAGATTCATCTGTCTCTGCCTCCGGAGTGCTGGGACCAAAGGTGTGCACCACCACCCCTGGCTCTAATGGTTTATTTAAAATTTTTTTATTGTGTGTTTATGCTGGGTATGTGTGTGAGAGCACATACGTCAGAGGAGGACATAGGTGTCCTTTTATTGATTTCTACCTTATTCTTACTGAACCTGGAGCTTGAGAGTTATTTGGCTGTTGTTTTTGTTTTTTTGTTTTTGCTAGACTGGCAGCCAGCAAGTCTCAACTCCCACCTCTGCACCCTCCATCACTAGGGTTAAAATCATGTGTAGACACTCCAGGGCTTTTTACATGGCTGCTGGGGATTTGAACTCAGGTCTTCATGCTTGGGTAGCACCCACTGAGCTTTCTCCCTGGCCTTTCAGCCTAGGTCTTTTAATAGTAAAACCAGGACAGTCCCATGTAAATGGGGACAGCTGGGTGCCCCAGTGCCATCCTTGTCCCCTCACTGCCATCCTGGCTACCTTCCCCCTCTGGGTCACCCCTCTTACTAATAAGTGTTCCTCATTTGTGCTTGCACAGGGCCCCATATTTCACCCTGTAAGAGCCCTGCTAGTCAGGGAGAAGAGAGAAAATCCAGCCCTGAGGGCCCCATGCACTAATTGCTTTCTGTTTTTAAATTTATTTTTATTTTATATGTATGTATGTTTTGACTGCATGTATGTAAGAGAACCTGTGTCATGCGATACCCACAGAGGTCAGAAGAGGGCATCGGATCCCCTGAGACTGGAGTTAGGGATGATTGTTAGTGCCATGTGGATGCTGGGAACTGAACCTGGGTCCTCTTCAAGAGCTCTTAACTGCTGAGTCCTCTCTCCAGCCCCCTGTTTAGTCTTTAAATCTTGTAAATGATATCCTTTGAGGACCTCTTGTTAAGATAAACACAAATGTATTTTCAGATACTTACCCATGTTTTGGGTGGTATACCCTTCTTTTCCTAAGAGCTTTGTCTAATGCTTGCCCTTAAAGTGCAGAACTGGAGAGATGGCTCAGTGGTTAAGAGCACTTGCTGCTCTTACAGAGGAACTGAGTTCGGTTCCCAGCACCTATGTCCTGTGGCTTACAATCACCTTTAAATCCAGCTCCATGGCCTCTGATGCCATCTTCTGTCCTCCAGGAGCACATACCCATACTCAGACACACACACAAACACATATAATTAAAAATAATAATAGCCAAGCATGGTGGCACACACCTTTAATGCCAGCACTCAAGAGGCAGAGGCAGGTGGATCTCTGTGATTTCAAGGCCAACCTGGTCTACATAGAGAGTTCCAGACTAGGTGGGGCTACAGGGAGACAGTATATATATAAAAAATTCTTAAAATACTTTAAAGTGCATATTCCCCATTAACTTTATTTTAGTTTATGTGTATGAGTGTTTTGTCTGCATATGTGTAAGTATACCCATGTCCTGCAATTCCCATGGAGGCCAGAAGAGAGCTTTGGATTTCTTGGAACTGGAGTTACAGGTGGTTGTTAGCTGTCATGTGGATGCTGGGACACAAACCTGGGTCCTCTGCAAGAGCAGCCAGTGCTCTTACCTGCTGAGCCCTCTCTCCAGTCCGCTCCCCAGCAATCTTAATAAACTCACTAACATAACTTCACTCTGGCTCATCCTGAAAATTCTTTTCTGCAGCACAGTCAGAGGTCTGGCTTTATCTCAGTGGAGGTGTCTAAGGGGAACAGAACACGGAGGGCTGCTTGCTGCACTCTTGAGCTGTGTCTCACTGCTACCAGCATTTTTTTTGTCTGAGACAGGCCCTGGCAGGCCTGGAACTCTCTATATAGATCAGGCCGGTCTCAAACTCACAGAGAGCTGCCTGCCTCTGCCTCCTGACTGCTGGTACTAAAAGCACATGCCACCATACCCACCCTTCCAGTGGTCTCTTATTAGGGCACCAGGCTTGTTCATGAGGGTCACACTCATGTTCTGATTACTTCCCAAAGCCTCAATCCTTTCTTTTCTTTTTTCTTTTCTCTCTCTTTCCTCGTCCCTCCCTCCCTCTCCCTCTCCTTGTCCCATATGTGTGTGTGGTGGAGGCCAGAGTTCAACATCAAATGTCTTCCTCTACTGCTCTCTACCTTCCTTTTTTGAGACAGAGCCTCTCACTGAAGGTGGAGTTTGCCATTATCACTAGACTGCCTAACCAGTGAGCCTCTAGGATCCTCCTGTTTCTGTCCCTCTCAGTGATGTGGTTACAGACATGTACTGCCAATTCCTGCTTTTTACGTACGTGCTGGGGATCTAAGTTCAGGTCCTCATGCTTGCAAAGCAAGCACTTTACCCACTGAGCCATCTCCCCAATTTCTATCTGCTCCAACATAGTCTTCCTATGCAGTCCAGGATGGCCTTGAACTCCTGATCCTTTCTGCCTCAGTCTTCCCAGTGCTGGGATGACAGACATGTACCACCATATTCAGCTTGGATCCCACCTCTTCATCCCATCACCTGGGGGATTAAGCTTCAGTGTGACTGGGGATGGACACAAACATTCAGACCATTGCAGTGAGTTTATCAGACACAGATTGCTCTAGAACCTCATTTGTTTTGTTCAGTAATTAAATAGAAGCTGTTTGGAAATATGATTATAGATTGGTCCATCAAAGAAAATTAAATCTTTGAAGAATAATGACCTAATTAGCTTCAGAATTCTGCTATTTAAAAAACACAACAACTGGAAATGCCCTGTTGTCCTGGATCAGGAAAATACCGAGGTCCAGCTTTAAGAGACACCAAGGGGAATTAAAATCAGGTGGCTGTGAATTCTGCAAAGAAGAGGGGCCTTAACACATTTGTTAAGATTAAGCTAGCTGTCAAGATTAAGGCCGCCTTCGTTCCTTCTGCCCTGCCCCTCTCCTTCCTTCTCCTGCCCTCCTCTTCTCTTTCCTTCTTTCTTGCCTTCTCTTTCCATCCCTCCCTCCCTCCCTCCCTCCCTTCTTTGCTTCCTCCCTCAATCCCTTCTTCCCTCCCTTTCCTCTTGTCCTTTTCTTCCTCCTTCAAAATTTGTTTTTATTGGATGTGTATGAGTGTTTTGCCTGCATGTATGTGTCACCAGAGTTCTCTCGGGGTCTCTTGCGTGATCAGACAAACCATATAACATATTTTATGTGAATTTATTATGGTTTGTGCCCTTGGGTAGGGAGAGGGTAAATGGGGGGACTTACATAGAAACCTATACCTAACACCCAGCTCTGTGGCCCACCATTCCAGATCACTTCTGCTTCAGCCCACAGTCTCCATTAACTTTGGCCCAAGCATGTTGGGCCGGCAGTCTCACCCCAGGTCAGTAAATGCCCCCTCTTGTGTCCAGTCAGGTGAGACGCCAGGGCTATCTTTTTTCTCCACGCCCACTGCCACGTTTGTGGCTGCTCAGGGCTTCTGTCACCAGATGGCTCCCAGAAGCCCCTCCGCAGTCAATTCTGTGCAGCAGGCCCCGCCCCTTGAAGGAAACAGGCAATTTGGGACACAGTATGTATATGTACCATGCACATGCAGTGCCCACAGAGGCCAGAAGAGGGTATCAGAGCCCCTGGAACTAGAGTTAAGAATAGTTTTTAGCTTCCATGTGGGTGCTGGGAAACAAATCTAGGTCCTCTACAAAAGCAGTCAGTGCTCTGAACTGCTGAGCCATCTCTCCAGCCCCTCCTTTTAAAAGATTAAAAAAAAAACTTATGTGTATATGTGTGTATCTGTGTTTGGCATATGCATGTGAGTGTAGGTGCCTAGAGAGGCCAGAGGCATCAGATCCCCAGGAGCTGGAGTTATAGGTGGGAACTGAACTGAGGCCCTCTGAAAGAGCATTATGTGCTCCTAATTCCTGAGCTATATCTCTTCCCCATGCCCCCTTTTTTCAGACAGTGTCTTCCTGTAGCTGCAGGTTTCCTGGAACTTGCTATGTAGACCAGGGTGGCCTTGAACTCATGGAGATCCATCTGTCTTTGCTGGGACCAACATGTGTGCACCATGCCCAGCCTTTCTTTCCTTTTTTATACAGGGTCTTGCTGTGCAGTCTAGGCTAACCTCAAAACTACAATCTTCTTTCCTTAGCCCCTCCAGTGCTGGGAATACAGGCTCTCTACCACCACACCTTGCTGTTTTTAGACAACATGTAGCCCAGGTTGGTCTTGAACTCTGTTGTCAGGGATGAACTTGAATTTAGGATCTTCCTGCCTCCATCCCTTGTGTGCTGGGATTCCATGTGTATCCCACCAATCTGGTTTATGCGGTGCTAGCGATGGAACCCAGGACACATGTGTGCTAGGCAGGCACTCTGCCCACTGAGCTACAGTCCCAGCCTCAAGCTCTTCTTAGTTGACATTTGTGTATCAACCCTTCATTCTGGCACCTTGGCTCACACTCCCGGTCACCCCTCTCTCATTCTCCCTCCCAGTCCAAGGAGGATGCAGCCACTTTTCCTTTCTTGTCTTTAAAGTTGAACCAGACCACCTGCTTTTTCATAGTTTTCCTGCTGATCTGAGAGATAAGGTGGTTGATGTTCTGGAAGGTTCTGGGACCCTTTGGGGTCCCAGGCCCATCTGTGGCTGAGCCCTTCCTCTGCTATAGGCTTCAGGCTCTCTCTGCTTAGTTCCTGGGCAGCTCACTCAGCAGCGCTGACAGTGGCATCCTTTGCTGTCAGAATTCAGTGCTTGTTCAAAGACAGCACTGATACTTCTTTCCCAGTGAGTCTTTGAAGATTGGTCTGATTAGCTCCATTCCTTAGTCCAAGAATATACTTGTGGGGCTGGGGAGATGGCTCAACAGTTAAGAGCACTGGGTGCTCTTGTAGAGGATCTGGGATTTGGTTCCTAGCACCCACATGGCAGCTAACAACTGTCTATAATTCTAGTTCCAGGGGATCTGGCATCTTCTTCTGGCCTCCATAGGCACTGCACGCATGTGGTACATATACATACATGCAAGCAAAACACTTGTACATATCAAATAAAAATAAATAAGATATTTTTAAAAGGAATATATACATGATCCAGGCCTGGTCAATCAGAACACTTGGAGTCCCCAGGCCTGGTTGCTCTCAGATCCTCTGCATTGACAGAGTTGTAAGTCCTGGGGCCATGGCTAATTGCCATCTGACCCTGAGGTCTTCCCTCCCACCCTTTACCTCCTGGAAGAACCCTCTGTGGAGTCTGAGCTGGTGCTAAGTAAGGTGTGTATCAGGGGAACTTCTGCAAAATCCACCTCAGTCTCAGCCTGAACAAGGAGGGCCATAAATAGGCACTTTGTAGAAGTCCCTTGGGTAACTGTGGGAGTGTGGGAATCCTTCCCTTGGGAGATGTAAGCAACATCTACCCCCTCCTCATAAGGTCCCAATGACAAACTAAAGTAAACTGAACATTTCCACCAAAGTTCAGCCTGGAAAAACAATGAGTTTATTGGATTTGCTTACAGAGCATGGTGAGGGGTTACTGACTGGAGCATGGATGGACCCAAAGCAGTGGCAATGGAAAGTCTTCACCAGGTGTGAATGATGGCTTCACTATAGCCACACAGATGAAGCCCCCTTCAGTTAACCTTCCCCAGCCTATATACTTAGCCCTTCCTGAGATCCCAAGGCCACTTGCAAGTAGGGTAAGTAATCGCATAAATTGGCTAGGAAGAGCAGCTGGAATTGCAGGTGAGGCGCCACTGTCCCTTCCTCCTCCCTCCTCTGTGGGAACATCAGCAGCCCATAGGCCTAATAGTGGTGGTCTCCTGCAAGCTGGCACAGCTGATCTGATGAAGATGGCTGTTCTGCTCAGTAGACTGTTCTATACTTGGTCTGCTCTGACTCTGAGGGTGAGTTTTGAGAACCTTCAACCAGGGAATCCTCTGATGCTCTCAACACCCCCCAAAGAGGTAGCTGGAGCTTAGAAGACGATATATTCATGTTCATTACAGCTGAACTTTGCAGAGTCTTGAGAAAGATGCACTGGCAGACTGGGCTGCAAATGAAAACCAAACACATTCTAAATTATGATAGGCACAAAAAAGCCTGGGAAGCCAGGGTCTTTCATTGCAATGCTGAGGACCGGATGCTGTATCCTTGGCAACGCAGTTGCAGAAAAACATGTGTTTTTTCCCCCTCAACTGGCCAGTATTAAGATAGGAAGGCTCCCACCTAGGACAGGGGAGAAATCCACTCCTGCCCCTGGTTATCTACCGGTCAATCTTAGTCAAACCTGTTGATTTGTGGAGCCCAGGAGGAGGAGAGAAAACTTTGTGATTTGTGAAACTCACTGAACACCTTAGTGTCATGTTGATGTAATTCCTAGAATAGTTGTAAACCATTCCCGGCTCCCCCTCCCATTTCCTTAATCTTTTGATAAATGGGCTGTATAATATCACTTCCTTTCTCTTGAGGAGTCCAGTTACAAAATCTCTAAGCCTGGAAGATTAAAATTGTTGCTTTGTCATCAAATTAGCCAAAGGCAACAAAGAACACAGTCAGGATGAATTTAGCTTTACGTTTAATTTAGTCCATATTGATTTTCATCAATGTGATTTAAGCTATTACCTTTAAGCTAATTCTTAGTTAAAAAGGAGATGTTAAAAGTTACATAGGGTTATAGCTTAGTGTTAGAGTGCTTGCCTAAGCATGTACAAGGCCCTGGGTTCCATCCCCAGTACAATAAAAGCAAACAAACAAAAACCAAAGATTGATTTAGGGCTGGAGAGATGGCTCATGGGTTAAGAACATCTTTTGCTCTCGAAGAGGACCCGAGTTCAGTTCCCAGCACCTGTATTGAGTGGCCCATAACCATCCTGTAACTCCAGCTCTAGGGGCTTTGACACCCTCTTCTGGGTTCCACCAGCACCTGCACTCACATGAACATGTATACACAGATGTACACATAATTAAACATGATAAATCTTTAAAAAAATAATTAGGGGTTGGGGATTTAGCTCAGTGGTAGAGTGCTTGCTTAGTAAGCACAAAGTCCTGGGTTTGGTCCTCGGTTCAAATAAATAAATAAATAAAGTAAATAAGGAAAATGCAAGTTATACAACATAGATACCAAAGTCTCAGAATTCCACAATGTTCAGAGATGGACCGAGCAGTTAGGAGGGTAGTTGATACTTTTATTTATTTATCAAATGTCTTTTTAAAAATTATGTGCATATGTGAGTACACTGCCCACAGATCCCCTGAAGCTGGAGTTACAGGTAGTTGTAAGCTTCCTGATGTGGGTGCTAGGAATGCATTTCAGGTCCTCTGCAAGAGCAGTATGTATGCTTAACTGCTAAGCCATCTCTCCAGCCCCATTTGTATTTATTTTTTACAAGTCACAATACCACAGAGAGTGTGTGCGTAGGGGCATGGCCACTTCCTACCTCTGTGAAGGGCTGTGATGGAGATTAAATAACTTCACAGACAGGTGAATCTGTTCAAAGACCTGTGAGTGAAAGTTCCTGGAAAGAAACACACCTCATACTGAACCTTCTGGAAAGCTTATTAACTGATGAGAATGTCAATGATTGTGGAAAATTTGTAAGACTGCAGGTTCAGCATCTAACTACAATTTATCTTGGGCTATCTTTAGTAGCTATTTCTGGTTCCCCTTGGTGTCTGACCTGATATCCGGTGACTAACAGATAGAACCCTTTGGGATGTTTGAACAGACCACTAGCTTCCACCAGCAAAAACCGGGGGTATCATCATCTAAGGCCTGTGGCTGAGATTCCCCTTCTTGGCTTTAACCTACCTAAGTGGTATTTGAAAAGTGCCTTGATGTATGACTTTGTTCTGTTATTATAAAACTTCATCAAACTGCTACCATGTTGGAACATGGAATTTGGGAAGACCTGGATCTGTGTTCCTGAGCTATAGTCACACATATTTGGCTCCAGAATAAACTACTTTATCTCTTTTGAGGTGAGGGTTGTGGTTTTATGCTGAGTGCTTCTGGAGAGATGGCAGCCAGATAGTGCTTCCTCCACCTGGTACTTGGATCTCACTCCCCTTGATTCCCTGCTGCTTGAGTTACCAGAGTCTTTCAGGGCAGTGTCTGGGCCCTGGCAGCCCTAAGAAGCTAGGCTCAGCTACCCATCCTTAATATGTTAATTAAAGAGACATGCAATACTGAAAAGCAGAGAAAGGAGACATATCCAAGTAGACACATTGGGAAGAGAAACAAATAATCAAATAACGAGGTCCAGTAACCGCCCCCCAGTCCATCTTTGCAATCCTGGATAAGCTTTAGGTTTAAATAGAGGGTAAAATGTGTCACAATTAGACAGTCAGACTCAATGTGTGGTCTTGCTCATCCTTGACCCATCTCTGTCTGCAAGGTGGTCTGACAAGGTGTCAGAATCGTGTGAAATCTCTTCCTGGGAGACAAGCTCCCCCTTTGACTGACACCAGCCTTCAGCCTCATCCTTTCCTCAGTGTGAGATTCTTGAGGAAATGCCAATTCCTTAGGCCACAGTGGCTCTCTTTAGAATATCTTAGCTCTTGCCAGGCGGATTACATATATAGTCTCTGTTGAATAAATTCAGATGAAACACAATATAAAAGACAGGCAGGTTAATCACTCTTCTTCCTCCTCCTCCTTCTTCTCCAGGCAGGGTCTCAAGTAGCCTAGGCTGTCCTTGCACTCCCTATATGGCTGAGGATGATCTTGAACTCCTGATCCTTCTGCTTCTACTGCCCAGAGTGCTAGGATTATAGGCATTCACTACCATATATGGCTTATTCAGCTCTGGAGATGCAACCCAGGGCTTTGTGAATGTTAAGCAAACACTACCTACTGAGCCACATTCCTAGCTCTGCCTCTCCTCTCCTCTCCTCTCCCCCTCCCCTCCCCCTCACTCTTTCTCTCTCTTTAAGACAGGGTCTCACTGTGTAGCCCTAGCTGGTCTGGAACTCACTAGGTAGACCAGACTGACCTTGAACTCACAGAGATCAGTCTATCTCTTCCTCCCAGATGAGAGGATTAAAGGTGTGCATCACCACACCCAGTTAATTATATTCTATTCTTTTACATTTAAATTAAAAAAATGTCTGTGTCGAGTGTTTTATCTGCATGTACACCTATGCATGTAATGCCCATGGAAGCCAGAAGAGGGCATCAGATCCCCTGGAACTGTAGTTACAGATCGTTATTAGCAACCATGTCGGTGCTGGGAACTGAACCCAGGTCCTCTGCAAAGCAGCCCAAGTGCTCTTTACCAGTGAGCATCTCTCTAGTCCCTCTATTCTATTCTTAATTTAAATAAATTTTGGGTATGTGTGATGTATGAACACATGTGTGTGAGGGTGCACATACCCATGTACAGAGGCCAGAGGACATGCTCTATAATTCCCTGCTTTTTTTCTTTGAGACAGAGTCTTTTCACTGAGCCTGGAGCTTGGGGTTGGCAGCCAGCAAGCCCAGTGATCCTCCTGTCTCTGCTCCCCACAATGCTGCAGTCACAGGTGTGTGCACAGCCGTGCCTGTCTTTTTACATAGGTGCTGGGGATTTGAACTCAGGTCCCCCTGCTTGTATGGCAAGCACCCTTGCCCACTGAGCCATCTCCCCGGCACATTTTCTTTCCCTTGCAGCTATTTTTCCCTCTTCCCTTCTGTTCTCCTTTTCTGTTTTGGTGTGTTTGAGACAGGGTTTTACTATGTAGCCAAGGCTGGTCTTGAACTCACTAGGCAGCTCAGGCTGGTCTGGGATTCACCATTCTTCTGTCTCAGCCTTCTGAATGCCAGGTTGACAGGCATGTACCACCATGTAGAAAAAAGAATAGCAGAACTGCACTGAAAATGAGTTTAGAGTTTGATTAAACATCTTCAAAGGTCAGCTATGACAGCTTGGCCACCAATCACGTGTCCCCCTCATGCTGTTGGTTGTCAGTGGCATTTGATGAAGGACCCAGGGCACTAAGAGTAGTGAGGTGGAAAGGGCCTCCCGATTCACTTCCTGCAGCTACTGTCACAAACCACCGCAAACTGAAATGTAATCTCTCACAATCCTGGGAACTGGAAGTAAGCAGGGCCATATTTCTGCCGAAGGTTTTAGGAGACACAGGTTGGGGCCTCAATCCTAATGACTTGTGATGGCTAGTTTTGTCAGCGTGACACAATTTAAACTCACCACAGTACTGGAGTTACAGGTGTGTGTGTGTGTGTGTGTGTGTGTGTGTGTGTGTGTGTGCACGTGTGACCATTCCTGGCTTTTTAAAATTGAAGAAAATTTTAATGAATTAATTCATTTTTTATTTATGTGTATGAGTGTTTTCCTTGTATGTATTTACATGTACCCATGCGTTCAGTGCCTGTGGAAACCAGAAGAGGGCATCAGATCCCTCAGAACTGGAATTCCATTGAGCTATCTCTCCATCTCCCATGTCTGACTTTTTAACCTCGGTGCTAGGGATTTGAACTTGGGTCCTCATGCTTGCACAGCAACCACTCTTACCTACTGAGCCATCACCCCAGTTTCCCTCTCCCCCCTTTTTTGAGACAAGATCTGACTATGTAACTGAGGCTTTGACCTCAGTATGTAACCCAGGCTGGCTTTGAACTGTTGATCCTCCTATCTCTGCCTTCCCAGTGCTGAGATTACAGTTGTGTGCCACCACAGAGTCTACGCACTGCTTTAAGTATGGAAGGTTTGAAGTACTTGAGTTTCCCATCTTCCACAGGAAACAGACATTGCTGTGGCTCCCACAGTTCAGAAGTCATCACTGATGTTCAGGGAAATGAATTTGCTCAAGGTCATATGATGAGTGGAGGGAAGAGCTGAGATTTGAACCCAGAACCCTGGCCATATGGCTCCTGATCTTATTCCCATCCTCATGGCCAGTGCCACCTCTCTTCATTACCACTGTGTTGCTGTGATCAAATACTCTGGCCAATGTAACCTAAGGGAGGAAGGATTTACTTTGGTGGACAGGTCAAGGGTACAGTCCATCATGGTAGGAAGCCAAGGCAGCAGGAGCTTGAAGCAGCAGGTCACATGACATCCACGATCAGCAAGCCGAGAGATGAGTGCTGCTGCTCAACTGTGCTCTCCACTTACATAGTCCAGGACCCCAGCCAGGGAGTGGCGTCCCCCACAGTGGGCGGGTTTTCAACCTCAGTTAGCAGTCAAGATAATCCCCCACAAGCATGGCCAGAGGCCCATCTCACAGGTGATTTTAGATCCTGTCCAGTTGACAATCGACACTAACCACCACATCACCTTACCCAGAATGCACTGGAGGTGGCAGATGGGATGGAGGTTAGTGAGAGGGTCCACCACTTGGTGTCTGTGTGCCTGGCTGGAAAGGTATCTCTCTGAGATGGGGCATATACTGGGTGGAGTGGTTTGTGCAGGCTGAAGGAGGCGGTGAGTGAGTCAATTTTTGATCTGCTGAGTAGGAGATAGTGGGAAGTCACTTCCCATCACAATTACTACTTCATCTGTGGCCAATTGCTCATGGGATGAGATTTAAGAAGATTGTGGTGGTGCACACTTTTAATCCCAGCACTTGGGAGGCAGAGGTAGGTGGGTTTCTGTGAGTTTGAAGACAGCCTGGTCTACACAGAGTGTTCCAGGCTAGCTACAATGTGATATCCTGTCTCAACAACAACAACAAAAAACAACAACCCTCCCAAACCAAAATCCAACCCAACCCAAACCAAACAACAACAAAAACCCCCCAGCAAAACAAAAACAAACAAAGGGGCTGGAGAGGTGGCTCATTGGTTAAGAGCACTGACTGCTCTTGCAGAAAACCTAGGTTCAATTCTCAGCACCCACATGGCAGCTAACAATCATCCATAACTCCAATTTCAGGAGATGTGGCGTCCTCTTCTGGCCTCTTTGGGCACTGCCTGCACATGGTGTACATACATACACTCAAATGTTTTAAAGACGGGAACAGCTTCTTGGGCGCATGTAGACTGATGATCTGAATAAATGCAAATAACAACTCTCCATCCTGCCCCACTGCCCACATACACAGACTCTTTCCCTCTACAGGAAACCTCCCCCCACTTTTTTTTTCCTGCTTTAATACAGTTTCCTTGACCACTTGCCTCTTTTGCTCATGGGAACAGGAGCAGTAAACTATTTCTGGAAGCACCTGGTCTTCACAAGAGAGCATACTTCTCCCACTGGTTCTATTCACACTGGTTGTTTGGCACGAGGCATTGCATTGTTGGTTTTTTTTACACTAAATTCATTTCCCAGAAATGTCAAGCATCACCAAGGCCACCGGGAGTGGGACACACTGTTCTCTGTCCTTTGTTCTGAATCTCTTCTTTTCATACACAAATGTGTTATTTCATCTGCTGGCAGAGGGGAACTGCAGTGCCTTGACCAGGAAGAGGGAGAGCTGGGTCCTGCCTACCCTCCCCACACAGCTGCCTCCTGCTGTACCATTTCCTTGGAAATCCATGGCTTCATATCTGATTCTCAGAGAGGAGGGGTGGTCAAAGTTCTCCAGTCCTGGCTGAACTGGGGAGCCACCTTCTGGGCCAGCCTAATGGTACCTCAACTTCCTTGCAAAAATAGTCTTCAGTGTTGCTGGGCTTCTAGGACTAAAAGAGGTTCCTCACCTTGTTGTTGTTTGAGACAGGGTCTTCCTGTAGCCCCAGCTGACCTAGAACTCACTATGTAGACCAAGCTGGCCTTGAACTCACAGAGATCCGCCCGCCTCTGCCTCCAGAGTGCTGAGACTAAAGGTACGCCACTATGCCCAGCTAAAATATTTTATTTATTTTCATTTTATTTCACGAATGTACTGTCTGTATGTAAGTGCACCTGTGTCATGCAATGCCTATAGAGATCAGAAGGCATAGGATCCCTTGGAACTGGAGTTACAGATGATTTTTAGCCTCTATGTGGGTGCTGGGAACCGAACCCAGGTCCTCTGCAAGAACGGCCAGTGCTCTTAACCACTGAGCCATCTCTCCAGTTCCATCCCCCCATTCATATTTCTGGTCTAAACCTCATGAATTATCTATGCTTGATCTTGTGATCTCAGGTCAAGTTTTCTTGCAGTAATACAGCATAGCAAGCCATCTAGAAGTTCCACTGACTTAAAGCAACATTTATTCTTCTTGTATATGGGGTCAGTTGGGGCATTTCTTTCTTTTTACTTTATTTTTTGAGACAGGGTCTCCCTTTTACCCCAGCTGGCCTGGAATGTGCTATGTAGATCAGGCTGGCCTCCATCTCTCAGAGATCTACCTGTCTCTGTCTCTGGAGTGCTGGGATTAAAGGCGTACAGCACCTCGCCTGGCAGCTGGGGTATTTCTGAGCTCAGCTCTGCTGGGTTTGGTTCCACTGCATGGGTTGGGTTTGAGTCTATAGCACAGGTCGGCTGCAGATTTCTTCATTGTTCTGGAACTACAAACATGCTTCAAATTTATGCTCACATCACATCTGCCACATGGTCAAGGCCAACATCAAAAAGCTGGGATGTGTAGCCGCCCACAGTAAGAAAGAATTGCAAGACACGGGACAGACAAAGCACACAAATCATTTAGTGACAAGAAAGGACAGTTGGGAACAATAATCCAATCTACTCTGGGATGTCTGATCAAGATAAGGGACTTCTGACCTCTGCAGGCAAAGGAGAAATAGCACACCCATGTTTTACCCACCTCTGTCTGTAGAAGCCACTTGAATGACAGATGGGACACTTGCCTTTCTAGGTAGGGTTTGCCATCTTCCATTTTCTGGACTTGGAATGTTTTATAGACATAAGAAGAAGAAGCTTCCATTACGTAATGTTCTGTGATCTGACACGGTGACTCAGATTTAGGGTTTCAGCTTGGATCCTCTACACAAAGAACTTTCATTTCTAAGTTTTATTGAGCATTGTTTTTTTTTCTTTTAAAAATAATGACCCATCTACAACTTCTGAACAAAGTGTAATAAAAGTGACAAATATTAGAACACTGTACACAGATTGTCACTTTGGATTTATACCCCCCCGCAACTTTTTTTTCCTGGTAAGTCACACTAAATTTACGTGTTGGGGCTTAATCCGTCACTCTATCTTTTAATGCAATATCTAATCTTGCTGGTTCTTTTCTTTCCTTAATACAGTTTCTCTTGAGGTGTATTTTCAGGACTGATTTTTATCATTTGCAATGTGTTTAAAATAATGCGCTAGCTATAAATCAGATTCCTTTATTGAGATGCTGGGAAAGTCGCTTAAAACACACTAAGTTGCACACCTCGGTTTCATTCTGAGAAATGTGACAATAGGGAGAGGAAGTGAGCTACCTTTGAAGTACAAGGACGGGGAGAATCATCCTTTCAAGTCGAGTGTTTTCTTCAAAAGAGGCAATCTTCAACGTGGAGACTTACAATGTGCTGGACCAAGATTCAGGACATGATGTTATACAATGTGAGTGATAGAAACTGCTAGAATTTGGATAAATCTTGGATTGGATTTCAACTGATTCACATGCTGTGTGACCTTCAGTTAGTCATAAACTTCTTGGAATGTCCCTACCTGCAAACCGGAAATGGACAGCTACCTTCCAAAGCTGTAGTAAAAATGACTGAGGAGGCTTATGTGGGTATCCTTGGCATACAGTAGATGCTTAATACATGATTTTGTACTGAATTGCTCATGGAATTCAGGCCTTCCCTCCTGTGTGAGCCTGGTGATCTGTTTTTCCCAAGAAGGAATGAAAGGGCCTTGAATACAAGATGGGTGGAAGCCTTCAGGGTCCAGCCTGAATGTATGTGAAGTTCTTGCTCTTTCCATAGCGTGGGAGAGGGTCTGTTCACCTTAGAGCTTGCAGGGATCGCAGACTCCTATTGGTGTCCTTCAGGTGACTCAGGCCTCCCTTCAGTTGGAAGGAAACACCCTACAGGTTGCAGGAGCCAGTTTCCTTGACAACCTTCCGCAGGTCTCTGCTTCTGGTTTCTCCCAGTTCAACTTCTGGTTTCTTTTCTGTTTCAGCTTCATTTCTCCCATTTCCACCTCACCCTCCACCTATTCCCTTTTCTGACCCAGAACATTTCACTTAGTCTCCCAGGTGGAGTCCCCTATTGCAGGGGAGGCCAATGAGGCCACGTGCTGGGAATGAGGGGTCATGTGCAAGGCAGACAGGTGCCAGCCAGCTTGGGTTTGTCATAGGGATTGGATGCACAGCCCCTGACAGCCTCAAGAGGGACTCAGCACCTAGCTTTAACACTCAGCACTGCAGCAGAACATGGTGTCAAGACCCCAGCAAGACCCATTAAAACTTCTCAGTGGTTGTCTATCCCCATGCATGTCCCTCTCCTCTTCTCCCTCATTCATCACCTTCCACCCTTAAGGCTTCCACTACAAGCTAGGATGAGTGTGATATGGCTTGTACTGGAACTCACCCTTGCTTCTTAGTCTCCTTGTTTTTTGAACACATAAAGCGTATTGACCTCAGGGCCTTTGCACTGGCCAGTCATCTTTTCACCGATATCCTCTCAGCAAGGAGTTTCCAGTCTATGGGAAGGCCAGTTGACACTCTGGACATGGATGCTTCTTGCCCAGAATGCACAGAGCTGGGGTTAGGGAAAGAGGAGGACACAAAGGTACAGCTTGGGACTGGGTCACGTGGAAGGTGGGTGTGCAGAGGTATGGCATTTCCTCCCTCACCCGCTCTCCTATTCTCTTTCCATATTTTTCAATGGAAGAGAAATTTTTCCATGAATGCTCATTTGAATCCCCTTCAGCAGGGCATCCCACTGCTTTTTGTGACCTTTCCAAAGCCCTTGGTCTTTGAGGAACTGCTTGTGTCCCACCTTCTTTGGAAAGAGATCCCTAATGCTCTTGGCCCAGCCTCTGCAGCTGTAAAGTGCTGAGGTGACCTGGTGAATGGTCTGCTCTCCTGGGAGCTGCATTAACTGTGTGCCCTGCTTGGGGCTTGGGGCTGGAGGGGGGCAATCAAGACGAAGGAAAGCCTGGCGTGATGGCACATCTTTGTAATCCCAGCACTTGGGAGATGGGCCTTGTTAGCTTTAAAAGTCAACTTGACACAGCTCAGAGTCACCTGAGAGGGGAATCTCAACTGAGGGATTTCCCAGATCAGATTGGCCTGTGGGCATGTCTGTGGGGAGGTAATTAATGTAGGAGGGACCAGCCCATGGTGGGTGGCACCATTCCCTGGGCAGGAGGTCCTGGGCTGTATAAGAAAGCTAGATGAGCATAGGTCTGTGAGTGAGCCGGGAAGCAACATTCTCCATGGTTTCTGCTTCAGGTTCCTGCTTGAGTTCTTGTCCTGACTTCCCTCATGATGAACTTTGACTTAAAAGTGTAAGCCTAATAAACTCTTTCCTCCCCTAAGTTGTTTTTGGTCAAAGTTGTTTTTAAATCACAGCCAACAAAAAGGAAACTAGTACAGGAGGTGAAGGCAGGAAGATCAGAGTTCAAGGTCATCCTTGGCTACATAATGAATTCATGGCCCACCTGGGCTACATAAGACCCTGTCTTGAAGAAGAAGAGGAAGGGGGAGGGAGGGGACTAAGGAGGAAGAGGTTCATTTGTGTCCAGCTTCCCCAGGCTGGGACCTCCTTCTAGAAGTGACACAGCTAAAATAAAAGGGACAAATGGCTTCCAGCATTGTTACCAGTAAGACATTTGGGGAACATAAATTTCACTAGGAATTAGTCATTCTAAATTGCTTTATTTGGTTTTAGCTTAGAATAGGACCTAAATTATTCAGCTAGGGAGGGGGAGGGAGGGGGCAGAAGCCAGTTGCCAGGCCTGGCATCAGCCTGCCGCAGTCATGGGTAGGAGCGTGGTGGCATCTGTCTGGGGGTGGCCTCAGAGCTGGTGGGCCGCCTGGATTCCTTCTGGATTCAGTAAAAGCCCCCTGGGATGTGAGACTTAACAGGCACGACTTTGCATCAGCAACACACACTCTATACTTCTTTGAGAAATGACGTTACTATTCCTCCCATCTTAAAAAAAAAATTCCTTCTCACTGGGTGTGGTGGTGCATGCCTGTAATTCCAGTGCTCAGGAGGCTGAAGTGGGTGGACCGTGAGTTGGAGGCCAGCCTGGAATATGTAGTGAAACTAAGTCTCAAAAATAAAACAAAACAAAAAATTTTAAATCTTTCTCTCAACCCCCATCTTACTCAGCCACCACCAGCAATTCTGTAGTGTTCTGTGACAAAACTCCTCCATGCTCAAATTCTCTCCAGTGCTCTTACCCCACTCCTGGTAGGTCTTGCCTGCTGCTGGACTCCACAGAAATGACATGCCTAGCATCCCACAACCTCCAAGGTCAATTCTCAGCTCTGGGCCACCTCTACTGGGACTGAACTAATTTCTCAGCCTGACATCCTATGAGCTCTTGTTCCCTCTGCTTGCTGGACCCCACATCTGCTTCCTTCCCCACTGGTTGGTCCCTCTAGGTTCTCCCTTCAAACCCACCCCCATCACTAGTCACTTGTAGTTGGATCCCACAGATCAGACCTTGGATCTCCTGCGCTAATTCTCCGGCCTGCTAGCTTTCAATCATGTCATCAATAACCCTTGACTTTCTGTCTCCTGTCAGGGTTTAAAACCCCCAAAGGTTTCTCAGTTGAATGTGGTGGAGCCAACCTATAAGGTTGAAGCAGGAAGATCCCCAGTACATTTTCCTTTCCCCCCAAGTTTTATTTTGAATTATGTATATGTGTGTATGTCTGTGTGTAGGTATGTACACCATGTGCATGTAGGCACCTTTGGAGGCCAGTAGAGGGTGTTAGATCTCCTGGAGCTGGAGGTACAGGTGGTTGTGACCCGCCCAACCACCAAACTTGGGCTCTCTGCAGGAAGTTTGTGCTCTTACCACTGGGCAATCTCCCCATCCCCACATTTTCCTTTTTACCATCTGTAAAGTATGGGAAACCATCTCTCCAAGGGAATTCCAGAAAGTTAGTATGCAAGAGAAACTGTAACTTAGGACATGCTGAGCCTCATGAATGGTGACCATGCAAATCGTTGTTCTAGAAGACACACCCAGGTCCTGTCCTGGGCCAGGATTGAATCTGCTATGGAGGGATGGCAGGGATGGAGTCTTGAATCTGGCCCAAAGTCAGAGGAGCCATGGGCACCTCAGGGACCACTGCTTCCACCACCAGCTGCCACACAGCAGGAACAGAAATGACAAGAGCCACTCCTACAGGCACATGAGGTGTTTAATACAGGGAGTACTTTCAGAACACACTCCCCACTTTGTACCTGGGGTTTTATAAAAACCCTGCCCAGATTAAAGGTTTCTTTATGTGTTGTGGGACTGGGGAATTGAATCTAAGGCCTTGCACATGCTAGGCAAGTGCTTTACCTGCCAAGCCACACCCTCAGCCCCTCATTGGAGGATTTTAGACAAGTGTTCTTCCACTGAGCAACACACCAGCCCCTCACTGGGGGATTTGAGGCAAGGTCTCTACCATTGAGCCACACCCCCAGACCCTCCCCTTACTTGGAAATTCTAGGCAGGTACTCTACTACTGAGCCATACCTCTAGCCCCTCCGTCACTGAGGGATTCTAGGTAGGTGCTCGATTAATGAGCCATGTCCCCCAGTCCCTCACTGGGGGATTCTAGGCAAGTGTTCTACCTCTGAGTTGCATCCCCCACCCAAGAACTCTTTTATATTTTATGACTGAATTTCTTTGCTTTTAGAAAGGGTCTGTCTATGTAACTCACGCTGTCCTTGAACCTATAATCCTATCTCAGTGATGGGATTACAGTTATGAGACATCTTGTGCTTGGCTGGATTTCTTGATTAAATGATAAATGGGACATTTGGGGATGCTCAGAGAGCCCCCAACTGTATTCCCTGTAGGAGTCAGGGATGTCCTGGATCTGAGAGAATCCAAAACATCCCTAGGAGGTGCTTCCTGCTGAGATCTGATCAGCCCTGCAAGTTGGGAAGTAATTAACTTGCCTAATTAAGGCATGCAGGCACAGGGCTCCTACTGGGGCTGCTCTGGGGAGCTGTGACATCCACCACTCAAAGGGTCTTGGGCACAGTTGAAACAGCACAGCTTCGGGAGGGAGGAGATTAATTAAGAAGCAAGTTAGGGAAGAGCTGTGCCCTGGGAACAGAGGTCTCTGCCCACACCAAGGGAGAATTGGAGGCCCTAGGTGGGCATGAGAGGTGCCATCTCCTGGGGAGGCTGGGTGCTCCATCTCTGTGAGTTTTAGAATGGAGTAGGAAAAGATCTAGCAGCAGACACTGCTTTGCTGATGGGCTGTTTGGCATCTATTGTGTTCAGTTTTGCTCGGAGAACTGCACACAGCAGCTCGTTTCATCCTCAAAGCACAGGAACGGTGGAGGCGGAGCTTCCTGTGGGAAGAACGTTCCTGTGGGGATCGAAGAAGGTTGTGAAGTCATGCCAGGGCATATGCTTGCAAGGGTCATTTCCTAAGACTAGCATGACCCTTTCAAAAACCTAAATGAAGCAGAGTGGGTGCCCCACATTAACCACCCTGACCTTGGACCTGCTGTACCCCAGCTGTCTCCACCCTCAGGCCTTTGACCTTGGTTGTTTCTTGGCTGGGGCTCTGACTGCCTGTTCTGTCTTTATCCCTTGCCCCCTGCATTTGCATAAAAAGCATGGAGAGTGTTGTCGCCTGCTGCCCTCCTAGAACCCCTTGCCCTTGCCCAGAACATTGCATGCTGGGAGGCTGTCCATCCCCCTGCCCCACCAGAAGATTGTAGCCCCCAGGGTGGGAACTGCCTAGGGCTGGCTCTCAGTTACTCCTTCAGCAACTGCCCAGTGCCTGCTGGATGCCTGGTGCTGCCCTAGGTGCTGGAGATGGCGGTGTGGGGAAACATGGGAACATGGGATCCCTGCTTCCTCTTCCTTCCAACTTCACAGGCAGGGCGAGGAAAGGGCAGAGATGAGGAAATCAGGGTGTGTCATTGGAACAAATGCTATTTCAGGACTTCAAGGTAGGGAAGTGGCATGAGGGCTGACTACAGACCTTTCTATGGAGGGAACTGTTATAGGCTGACTTGTCCCACAAATTCATGTGTTCAAGTTCTGGCCCCTGTTACTTCAGAATCTGACTGTATTTGGAGATAGAATTTTTTCTTTCTAGTACTAGGAATGGAATTTAGGGCCTTTCTCATGCTAGGCAGGTGCTCTACCACTGAGCCACACCCCAGCCCCTCACTGGGGGATTCTAAGCAGGTGTTCTACCACTGAGCCACACCCCAGCCCCTCACTGGGGGATTCTAAGCAGGTGCTCTACCACTGAACCACACCCCAGCCCCTCACTGGGGGATTCTAAGCAGGTGCTCTACCACTGAACCACACACCAGCCCCTTATTGGGGACTCTAGACAGGTGCTCTATCACTGAGCCACACCCCAGCCCCTTTAAAAAAATTATATGTGGGGCTGGAGAGATGGCTCAGCGATTAAGAACACTGACTGTTCTTGCAGAAGACCTGGGTTCAAATCCCAGCACCCACATGGCAGCTAACAACTGTCCATAACTCCAGTTGCAGGGGATATGACAGCCTCTTCTGTCCTTCTCAGGCATTGCATGACATGGGTGCACTTAAATACATGCAAGCAATACACGCATACACATAAAATAAAAATAATAAATAAAAAATTAAAAAATTATATGTGTGTGTCTGAATACCTGAGTGCAGATGCTTGTGGAAGCCAAAGGTATCAGATCCTCTAGGAGCTGGACTTGTGGGGAGTTGTCAACCACTTGATGTGGTTGTTGGGAATTGAACTCAGGCCCTTTAGAAGAGTAGTAGGTGCTTTTAATCACTGAGCCATCTCTCCAGCCTCCATACCAGAATTTTTTACTTTAAGAAAGGGCCTCAAACACCAGGCACACGAACTTAGTTCGAGCACTCAGGAGGCAGATGCAGGTGGATCTCAGTGAGATTAAGGACAGCGTGATCTGCATAGTGAGTTCCAGGCCAGCTGGATCTACAGGGAGACTCTGTTTCAACCAAAAGAAAAAAATAGGATCTCACAATGTAGCCTAGGCTGGCCTCAAACTTGTCATCTTCCTGCCTCAGCCTCATGAGAGCTGGGATTACAGGTGTGTGGCACCATGACCCTCTTGGAAATAGACTTTTTAAAGAGACAATTAAGTTCAAATGTTTTCTCAAGATGTTGTTTCCCCATTTGTAAGGTGGTGGTAACAATACACACTTCCTAAGGAAGTTGTGTGAAGAGTAGGAGATGGTGGGGACAGGGCTGGATCAAGTGCAAACCCTCAATTCACTGCTGCTATGATAGTTACAATGATTTTTTTGTGCATGAATGTTTTTATGTAGGTGTGTGCACATGAGTGCATGCACATGTATGTACATGTATGTATGTGTGTGGAGGTCAGAAATGGATGCTAGGTGTTTTCCTTTATGGATCTCCATCTTAGGTTTTGAGGCAGAGTCTCTCATTGAACCTGAAGGTTGTTGATTCACCTAGTCCTGGCCAATGAGTTCTAGGGATCCACCTGTCTCTACCTCTGTTACAGACACACACCATCCTACCTGGTTTTAACATGGGTGCCATCTCCTAATGAGCCATCTCTCCAAGTCCCTAATTACAATAATTTTAAGACTCCCCAGGCATGGCACACCACTGTTTATGCTGAACTGCATTCTCTGTTGCCAGATGCAGAGCAGCTGCTAGTCTGGGTCCCCTAGGGTGCACATTTGCCCTTGACCTTGACCTGGTACTGGCTGTTTGTTTTTTTAAACCCTGACAGGTTGCCTTCATCCCTGTACCTCAGGCAGCTCTGTCTCTGTTAGGCCCAGTGACATGCTGTGCAAATCAATCCCTGATTATTACAAGTTCTCAGGACCCACAGCCTTGGAGGAACCTTTGAGTGATACTTGAGAGGTCCGACTTCCAAGGCATGAGGTAAGTACATTTGTTTGCCTTTGATTGAAACTAAAACAATCTGGTTTAGATACGAGTCCACAATTTGTTGGGAGATAAATGAATGTGGGGCCTTAGGGGAACACAGTAGGTGCTCTTCAGGTTGGTGTTGGGAGCAGGTGTGCAGTTCCTGGCCTTCCAAGCTGTTGTCTGCGCAGAGGAGGGGTAGCTGTAGGTTGCCCATTCTGTACATTGAGAGGGAAATGGAGGTGGACTCTACCTCTAGGGCTGTGCCCTCTGGAACCTTCTAGATCATTTTAGAGAAAGGTACTGCATAAAGGCAGCAAGGGGGTTGGGGAAATGGCTCTTTGAGTAAACTGTTTTGAGAACCCGAGTTCTGGCCCCAAAACTCACATAAAAAGCCCAGTGTGGTGGCTTAAGTCTGGAACCACAGCACTGGGGCAGTGGACAGAGATAGGAGGATCCCTGGGGCTTGCTGAACAGTCAGTCTTACTGAATCTATGAGCCCCAGGTTCAGTGAAAGACCCTGTCTCAAAAAATAAGGTGGTGCTGGGTGTGGTGATGTGTGCCTTTAATCCCAGTACTTGGGAAGCAGAGGTAGGTAGATCTCAAGATCAAGGCCAGACTACTCTACATAGCAAGTTCCAGGCCAGCTGGGGCTACAGGGAGATCCTACCTCAAAACAATGAAACAAAATAAACTGGATAGTGATTGAGAAAGATACCTGATAGCTATCTCTGGCTTCCACACATATGCACACGTGTATGCATACACACATGTACACATACATGCAAACACACATGCTCACATATAAACAGCTATACACGCGTAACACACACACAAACACACACACACAAACACACACACACACACACACACACATATACACACACACACCCCACTGCAAGATCTTCGTTTCGCTGATGGTGCTGGAACTCTCAGTGGTTGTGTCTCCAGGCCCATCCCAGCTTAGATGCAGGGTTTGCCACCTGGCACCTCTTCCTGTCCTGTGCACAAACCCCAAACAACCACCCCCTAAACCCAGCAGCTCAGATGATTAAAGACATCCTCTTCCCTCCTGGATGGCATCTGATGGAGTCCCTGATTACATGAGGCTTTGAGCTGGGGAGAAGTTAGGAGTGGGAGCTCCTGAAAGGTTTTAGTGTTCTAGTATTAGCATTAGTAAAAGTATTAGTGCAGCTTGGAGAGGCACTGTCTCAAAAGAGGAAGTGGACAGTTTTCTGAGGCATGACACCTGAGGTTGACCTCTGGCCTCCACAAGTACATAGGTGTATGCATGCCTGTATACACACAAATACACATACAGACACATATACAAACACACAAAGAAAAGGGTTTTAACAAGTGGTAACAAAAGGAGGTAGGGTGACATTTGACTGTAAAAAGTATGACGAGCTGGGCTGAAAAGATGACTCAGCAGTTAAGAGCACTTGCTGCTCCTGCAGAGGGCCCAGGTTCAGTTCCCAGCACCCATGCTGGGTGGCTCACAAGTACCTGTAGCTCCAGCTCCATGGGATCCAACACTGTCTTCTGGCCACTGGGGGTACCTGTATACCCATGGCATACATGCACACAGATACATATACGTACACAAAGATAAAAATAAAAAAAATCTTAAAAGCCAGGCATGGTGGCACACGCCTTTAATCCCAGCACTCAGGAGGCAGAGGCAGGTTGATTTCTGTGGGTTCAGGGTTAGCCTGGTCTACATAGTGAGTTCCAGGCCAACCAGGGCTACATAGTGAGACCCAGTCTCAGACAGACAGACAGATAGACAGACAGACAGACAGACAGACAGACAATCTTTTAAAAAGTATGACACATATGAACTTGGTGGGCTTTGGAGCTACTTGAGCACAAGGCACATTTGGGAATAAGACCTGGTATAGGATCTGTCTCTCAGGGCCTCAGAAGGAACCAGCTCCCTTGACAACTTGAACTTCATCTTCAGTACTGTAAGATGCTTTCCATTGCTTTAGCCCCACAAGCTTGTACTGCTTTGCTTTTTCTGCAGCACTAACAAATGAGTCCATACTAGGTGGATGGGGGAGAGCCAGGATAACTCAAAGAGAATCATGGGATTGACTCTGAGATAAGACAGTGATGGGTAGTGACTTTATTTTGCTCACTTAAGCTTCTCCTTGATTCCTGATCCATGCCCTCCTTCTATGCTTCAGCAGGTGTGTGTGTGGTGTGTGTCGCCTTCCTTGTGAAAATAAAAGCTAAAAAACAAAAAGCCAAAAGAAAGTCAGGCATGGTGGCTCACTCCTGTAATACCAGCATTTGGGAGGCAGAGGCAGAAGGATCAGGAATTCAAAATCATCTCTGGCTACATGGTGAGTTCAAGCCCAGCCTGGGTTATATGAGACCCTGTCTCAAAAAACAAAACAAAATAAAAAACAAAAAAACAAAAAAAACGAAAGAATTGGACCTGCAACATGGCTCGTAAGGTAAAGGTGCTTGCTGTGAAAGCCTGACAGCCTGAATTCCATCCCTGGAACCCAAGTAAAGGTAAAAGGAGAGAGCCAATTGTACAAAACTGTCCTCTGACCGCCACACCCATAATGTGCTGTGGCACTCCTGCACTCCAGGTCGTGGTGGCACACGCCTTTAATCTTAGCACTCAGGGGGCAGACGCAGGTGGATCTCTGTGAGATAGAGGCCAGCCTGGTCTACATAGCAAGTTTCAGGCCAGTCAGAGCTACATAATGAAACCCTGCTTCAAACAAACAAGGAATTAGTTTCCTAACATGCATTTAGCTGCTCTCAGGTGCCAATCCTGGATTTTTCTGAGGTCCGAGTCAGCGAACCCGGACTGGGTACCCTTTCCTTTAAGAGATGTCCTCTGGTTCCCCAGTGTAGGAGAAATCAGCAGAGTTGTGCTACCCCCTGACAGTTCCATCATCCAAGGGCTTTATCACCAGAGCAGTTAGGCCCTCCCCCTGGGCATTCTGGCCCTGTGACAAGACAATGTCAGTTCTGCCTGAGTCAGTCACAGGGGTGTTGGATGATTCCGTGTTGCACTGTCATGCATTACTATGGAGCACTTTCCTGAGTTTATGAGGTGTTTGAGTCAATCAGAATCTGAGGTGGTCTGGGGAGGCCCTTGAACATGCCATTGTGGGGTCTTACTCTTCTTTGCTTTTAAAGATTTATTTATTTTGGTCTTTTAAAAAATATTTTATTTATTATTTTATTTTATGTGTATGAGTGAATTGCCTGCATGTATGTAAGTGCATCCGTGTCATGCAATGCCCTCGAAGGTTGGAAGAAGGTGTCAGATTCCCCCGGAAGTGGAGTTACAGATGGTTGTTAGCTGCCATGTGGGTGCTGGGAATTGAACCCGGGTCCTCTACAAGAGCAATCAGTGCTCTTAACCACTGAGCCATCCCTCCAGCCCCTATTTTGGTCTTTTTGAGACAGGGTCTCCCTGTAGCCCCAGCTGTCCTGGAACTCACTATGTAGACCAGACCTTGAACTCACCGAGATCCACCTGCCTCTGCTTCCCAGGTGCTGGGACTACAGGCGTGCGCCACCATGCCTGGCTTAAAGATTTATTTTTAATTATGTGTATGTATGTGTCTGTGTGTATGTGTACAAGAGTGCAGTTCCCATGGAGGCCAGAAGAAGGCAACAGATTCCTTGAAACTGGAGTGACAAGCAGTTGTTAGCCATCAGATGTGAATGCTGGGACAGGAACATAGATCCTCTGAAAGAGCAGAAAGCACTCTTAGCCACTGAGTCATCTTTTCCAGCCTCTAATTTTTCTTTTACCCTGGGAATAGAACCCAGGGTCTCATACATGCAAGGCAAGTGCTCTGCCACTGAGACACATCTCCAGCCACATGTATATTTTTTGTTAATTTATCTCAGTCCCGATGTGAATGCTGGGACAGGAACATAGATCCTCTGAAAGAGCAGAAAGCACTCTTAGCCACTGAGTCATCTTTTCCAGCCTCTAATTTTTCTTTTACCCTGGGAATAGAACCCAGGGTCTCATACATGCAAGGCAAGTGCTCTGCCACTGAGACACATCTCCAGCCACATGTATATTTTTTGTTAATTTATCTCAGTCCCTAAAAATTTTTATTTATTTATTTATTTATTTATTTATTTATTTATTTATTTATGTATGTGTGAGCCAGCCACATGTATATTTTTTGTTAATTTATCTCAGTCCCTAAAAATTTTTATTTATTTATTTATTTATTTATTTATTTATTTATTTATTTATGTGTATGTGTGAGGGCCCACACATGCCACAGAGCACATGTGGAGGTTCAGAGGACAACTTGGAGGGGTTGGTTCTTTTTTTTCTAGTATTTGGGTCTTGGGAGGTAATCTCAGGATGTCAGGCTTGATGGCAAGTGCCTTTACCTGCTGAGCCATCTCATCAGCCCCTAAAATATTTTTGTTTACTTGTTTACTTTTATTTTATGTGTATCAATGTTTTTCTTGCATGTGTGTAAATGCACTCATGTCGTGCCTACAGAGGCCAGAAGAAGATGTCGGATCCCCTAGAACTGGAGTTAAGATGGACAGCTGTTAGGCCGCCATGTGGGTGCTGGGACCTGAACCTGGGTCCTCTGCAGTAGCAGTCAGTCCTCTTAACCACTGAACCATCTCTCCAGCCCCTAATAAGTTTCTTCTGAAACATGGTATGAAGTCCAAAGGGCCCTCTTGTTTTAACCTTGGGAATGCTGGGATTACAGATTTGAGCTACCAGCATGGTGCCTTTAGATGGGGTTTTAGCTGTTCAGCCAAGTGCATATACAGCTCTTAACCACCAGGGGGCAGTAGGGAAAGCGTAGTCCTGGCTCCGGTTGGAAGAGTCCCCATGGAACTAATCAGTGCTCGTATCTCAAATGAGAGGGAACACTCCAGACAGCTCATTATTAGGGCATTGCTTTCCTCTGCTTTTTCAGAGTTGGACAACTTCCACTCAACCACAGCAGAAGACTGATAAAAAGGCAACCCGAACCCCTGTGGGTGAGAACAGAGCTTCTCAGTTTCCAGTGCCGTTCCTGTCTGTCTCTTTAATTCTTCTTCTAGAATTTATTTATTATTTGCTTCCTGCAGTCCTGAGGATGGAACATATGTCTTTCACATGGTAGGCAAGTGCTCTACCACTGAGCCACAAGTTCCAACCCCTCACTGAGGGATTCTAGGCAGGAGCTCTGCCACTGAGCCACACTTCCTGACCTTCACTGGGGAATTCTAGGCCAGTGTTCTACTACTGAGTCATGCCCCCATCTCCTCACTAGGGAATTCTAGATAATCTGCTGGGCCATATTTCCAGCCTTGTTTTTACTTTTTATTTTGAGACAGTGTCTCCTTAAGTTGTCAAGGCAGATCTTGAATTTGTTCTTTAGCCCAGGCTGGCCTTGAACTTGTGATCCTCTTGCCTCAGCATCCTGAGCAGCTGGGATGACAGGTCTGTGCCACCAGTCCTAGCTTCTAGACTATTTATAGAAGGAGTGTTCCTGACCCCAAATGACATCTTTGACCTTAAGACACCTTCATGATTCTATAAGCCAAGGCATAACAAAACATGATTAGAGTTAATGAGCTCCACTCACGATCTACACCCGAAGCATATATGCCTTTGAATGTCATCATCAGGGAGTTGATTCTGGAGGAAGGAGGCCCTGCTTTCTCTTTCCAGCATGGCCTGGATGCCTCACGGTGCTGATATACAAACAATTTCCTTTTATTGCACTGAAACTACGCCAGGGCTCCAAGAATTGTATAATTGTTGAAATAAACCTCAAAAACCAATCCCACCCCCCAAACCACTTCCTTGGAAAATTAATTTCTCTCATTGTTGGAAAACAACGGTTTTCTGAGTGGGTCCGTGTCAATGCAGAGGAGTCTAAAGGCCTTGGCTGGCTTCCCTTCATCTTGATTCATCTGTTAGAGTCTTCCGATAATTCCACTCCGAAAATGTAATTGACCATATACAAAACAAAGGCCGCTGATGGCTTCACGAATGAGTGTGTGTATACAATATTTGATGGGATAATTTTACCACGATTTAATTACAACGCTGCATGGCATTATCAATTTGTGTCCAATTAGGCTCAAGCCATCAACTACTGAATACATTATGAATTTTGTTAAGTCAGGCCCACAGATGTTATAAGCAACACTATAATACCAAGCAGAGATGATATCATCAAATGAAATTAACCCTCCAATTTCCACTGAAACATGAATATATATATATATCCATAAAAATTGGTTAAAAAAGAAATAACCTTGTAATCAACATGAGCATGCACATAAAACCAGCACACAGGACTTGGGGTTATTTTGGCTCTGATGGTTGATGTATAAATCTGTGTCTTAAACATATCCCCTGGCACCTGATCATCCTGTTGTTTTCATCCCTAGTTCTAGAATATCTCATTCATCCAAGGTCACATATCCTTCCTAATCTCCACTGGGTCCAGTGGAGACAGGGCCAGGGTGCTGCCTTTCTGTGTTTTGATATGTTAGTTCTCAAGCATGCCCCCATTCATTCATTCATTCATTCATATCTTTTTGGGTGGAGTACCGTTGAGGTTGTTTAGGAAACAAGATCAGGTACCAAGGTCACAAAACATGAGAGTCCATGGTTTTGCTTGAGTTAATTAAAGGTCGTTAGTTCAGATTATGTTCATTAATAAAAGTCATTCCCACAGGGAAACAGTCATAATGACAATAAAAATAAACTTAATTGGGAGCTTGGCATATGGCAGGCATCAATGCTGAATGTTACTTGGGCATCAGGAAGTTTAATGCCCTCCCTAACATACTGGGTTGAGGAATCACCCTTATTATCTTGTAGAATGTAGTCCTCTGAGCAGAACAGCCACCATCTTCATCAGATCATCTGTCCCTAGTTGCAAGAGTTCATCACAACTGGGCTTGTTGACTGTTGACACTCCCTTATTGAAGGAGAGGGCAGGGTGGGGTCATTGGACCTTCACTTAAGTCTATCTGCTCTTCCCAGCCACTCATAAGTAATTCTGTCCTAATTGCACGTGGCCTCAGGGGCAAGGGACATGCTAGGATTTATAGGCTGGTGCAGCTGTGGGGAAGTTAGCTGCCACCCATACTGGGTGCAGATTTTCCAGTGAGGTTCCTGGGGGGTGGTCACTCATGCTCTCGCAGTAATCCCTAATCTACTCTCTGTAGGTAAATCCATTATACTTATTGGTTCTTCAGGGTGAACTTTGGTAGAATGGTACTTTGACTTACTAATTTTTAATATTTATTTATTTATTTATTTATTATTTTTATTTTATGTGTATGAGTGTATTGCCTGCATGTGTGTGAGTGCACCGTGTCATGCAGTGCTGTGGAGGTCAGAAGAGGGCTTTGGATTCCCCTGGAGCTGGAGTTAAGGACGGTTTGTAGCCACCATGTGGGTGCTCGGAATTGAACCCAAGCCCTCTCAAGAGTAGCCAGTGCTCTTAACCACTGAGCCATCTCTCTAGCCCCTTATGTGTATGAGTGTATTGCCTGCATGTGTGTGAGTGCACCGTGTCATGCAGTGCTGTGGAGGTCAGAAGAGGGCTTTGGATTCCCCTGGAGCTGGAGTTAAGGACGGTTTGTAGCCACCATGTGGGTGCTCGGAATTGAACCCAAGCCCTCTCAAGAGTAGCCAGTGCTCTTAACCACTGAGCCATCTCTCTAGCCCCTGGAATCATACTTTGGTTTGTTGTTGGGATCTTAGGAGGAAGAGGTAGACATTGCTTACATCTCCTCAGGGAAAGAATGCTGTCAATACAATGGTTACCCAGAGGACCTTCTACCAAGTGCTTATATATGGTCCTCCACTTTTAGGCTGAAGCTGCAGTGGCTTTTGCAGAAGTTCCTCATGATACACGCCTTGAGGAAGCACCTGTTCAGCATCTCTCCCCAGTGAAGGAATTTTCTCAACAATCTCATTTTATACTTGAGAGACCTAGAGCTTTGTGAAGAAAGGGTCTTGTCCAAGGTGACACCTTTGGGAAATGATAGAGCTAGGATCTGAGTTTGACCTCTGTCCTTGAGACTCTGTACCTGCAGGGTTGGTGAAGGCTCGTGTCCTATCAGCTGTGTCAATATATGACAATCTGCTCTTCTCACTCCTCTACTTAATGGACTTCAAGGCTCCATACAGGGCTGGGGATGTAGCTCAGTTGGTACAGTGCTTGTCTGGAATGCACAGGGTCCTGGGTTCAATCCCCAGCATTCCATAAAACTGGGTATGGTGGTACATGCCTGTAATCTTAGCACTTGGGAGGAGGAGGCAGAAGGATCAGAGTTCAAGATCATCCTTAATGAGTTCAAGGCCAGCCCGGGCTACATGAGATCCTGTCTCAAAAACTGAACCAAAGCAAAACAACCAAAGACTTCCTATAGCTTTTAGAATAAAACCCAAAGCTTGGATTCAAGGTTTCCATGGTTGCCTGCGTTTGTTGCCTTACCTTTCACATATAGTAGTCCCTCCTTATTCCAGGACCCAAGAGGAAGCTTGAAAACATGGATTAGGTAGCAGACCCTACTTACACTTTTTTTCTTACACATGCATATCTGTGATAAAGTTTATAAATGAGAAACAGTAAGCTTAAGACATTAATCTTGATTAATAAGTCAAGATTAAGAATATTGACTCATAGGGGCTGGGGAGATGACTCAGTAAGTAAAGAGGTGGTTATATAAGCATGAGGACCTGAGTTCATAGCTCTAAGCACCAATATATTAATAAAAGCTGAGTGCAGCAGTACATGTCTGTAACCCCAGTACTGGATAGATGAAGACAGGAGGATCCCTAGAGTTCACTGGCCAGTCAGCCTAGATGAATTGGCGAGCGCCAGGTTCAGTGAGACCTTGTCTCAAAAAATAAGGTGGAGAGCAACCGAGGAAGACACCTGATGTTGACCTGTGGCCTCTACATGCACACATGCACATACAAACCTGAACACAAATATATACACATATGCACATATATGAAGAATATTGACTAATAATTAACTAGGATAATTATAACCATGATATATATATATATACATATATATGATATATTTATAATACTGAAGTTATGTTGATGTTAAAAGTTCTTTGTTTCTTGCTGTACTTACTTTTTGACTTCGGTTTACTGAACATGTCCCCTAAAGACTCATGCATTGAAGTCTTGGTCCCCAGTGCAAGGATGTTCAGAGGTGCGGCTTTGGAGGTTGGATTCTGAGGGCTCTGACATGACTGATGGATTCATCCATTGATGGGTTTGCAGCTCAAAGGACTGTTGGGAGGTGATGAATACTTAGGAGGTGGGACCTAGATGAGGATAGAGGACCCTTGAGGGTGTGTCCTTGAGGACTAGCTCTTGTCCTGGTCTCTCCTGCCATTTTCCAAGCTCCTCTCTGCTTCCTGGCCACCATGTGATAAGCAGCTTTGCTCTACTGGATGCTTCCCACTCTGACAATCTGCCTCATCACAGCCCAAATGCAGCAGAGCCCAGTTATCACTGTTTGAAACCTCTTAAACCAGGAGCCAAAATAAATCCTTCCTTCTTTACATTGGTTTTCCCAGGTTTTTTGTCAAAGCAGTGGAGAGCTGTGAGGGGTGAGGTGTGACTGGATAGCTAATGTGGGAACAATTCTGGCTCTTCTGGAAAGGCAATCAGGTTCCCACTGGGGAAGCCACAGCTTCAGTAATGACATTCAGGTTCTCAGAAGCAACGAATGGACACATCTCTAATCATGGGCCTGGTAGTTTCCCAAAGTCTGTTCCCCCATTAACAGAGAGTAATGGCCATTTGCATCTGTGGGGGCTATGTAATCTTGAATAGCAGTCATTAACAGTCACCATCCTTTTTCGGTACAGAGGGCACCATTGCAAAGCCCAACAGTGCCCCTTTGTGGCTTTGTTACTCCTGAACTTGACCCAGTGCCTGTCTCTCTGATGCAGGGACTTCCATGCATGTACCACTCTTGCCTAAACCAAATCACTGTTTTCAGGCTTGCCTTCCCCACCAAGTGGGAGTCTGGAAGAGACTGTTTCATTTCAAGGTGTCCTCAGGGGGCCAGGGAGAGGAAATTCAGGCCAACATACTCCCCAGTCTGGGCTATATGAGATCATGTCTAAAAAAATTTATAAACATATATATATATATATATATTGAAGAGATGGTTAAGAGCACTTGTTGCTCTTCCAGAGGATCCAAGTTTGATTCCCAACACCCATATGGTGGCTCACAACCACCTGCAGCTCCAGTTCCAGGGGATCCAATGCCCTCTTCTGGCCTCTGTGGGCACTGCATACGTGTGACATACACTTACACAGACACATACAATATACTCAAATTTTTAAAAAATTAAAACTGTTGTTAAACTTTTAACTATCACACACTCTCTTTCCCTTTTTCATCCTTTCTGCCCCTTTAGAGTATTTTTATTTTTGTAAGTACAGAGACCATTTCTGCTTATCAGTAGTGTCATTTCTTATTCACTTTTTTCTTTCCCTCCAACAATAAAACCCTCTCTGGAGCCTTCACGTAAGAGCATGTCTGGAGTTATTTGCATTCTGACAGCTTAAATCAAATATTTTAAAACCAGTCATGAGGAAGGCAGTAAAAGTGCACTCCTGAGCCTCAGCCCAAACAAATAATAATAAAAAAAACTCACATTGAAGTAATAAACAACAGTAATACCAATGGCTCATTAGAGTTCAAGGTTCATAATTATGATGGACAAGTGTTTTAATAAATAGGGAGAAGGTGATGAGAAACCAAAATGTTTATTTTTGTTCCTTTTTTTCAGTCTTTATCTGGGCTTCATTTTGGTGATTTGTTTTTTAATGATTAGTTCTTAGGGGTGAGAGAGTACTGAGGCGTCCTGGTGTTGATGAATAAATATGGTCAGAAAATGCACTTGTAGGGGCATAAGGAAAATAAATGCCATCATGAGCAATCGCTGAGTGAATATGAGTCACACCAGAGAGAAAAACCTCCTACTCCTTTTTCTCACTGCCCACCCACCTTGTTTCGGGCCAAGTTATCCTCCATATAGGGAGAACTGTGATGGTTCATGATCATCCAGCATGTGGCCATGATGTCTTCCTCTGTGCTGGGGTCTCCCCAGAAACTGAGAATTCAAGTACTATATCACTGACATGCCATTGCATCAGAACCTCCACTAGACCCTTCCCTGATCTGTGGTCTTGCTTTCTGTGTCAACCCAGGTCCAAAAAAATTAACAGAAAATTCCAGAAATAATTTACTTTTTTTTTGGTTTGTTTTCAGTCCATTCATTTCTAAAATTATGGAAACAAACAAAATATGGACTTATACGACAAAGTTACAGCACTATTGGGTCTTAGGCTAACAATGACAAGAAATTTACTTTATTTTTGTTTATGTGTATGTGTGTGCATGTGAATGTAATGCCCACAGAGGCCAGAAGAAGGTGTTGGATTCCCTGGGGCTGAAGTTACAGGAGGATGTGAGCTGCCTGACTTGGGTGTTGGGAATTGAACTTGGGTTGTATGCAAGTATGCAAGTTGGGTTAAGAACAGGTTGTATTATCTGCCAAGCCATCTCTAGCCAATCTTTAAATATATTAATCTCTTACAGGAGGTAGAAAACAGAAAGACATATAGTGCTTTGTTTTAATGATCCTATCTTATGTTGTTTTGTTTTGGCTTTTTTGAGATGGGGTTTCCCTTTATCCCTAGTTGGCCTGGAACTCTCACTTTGTAGACCAAGATGACTTTGATCTCACAGAGATCCACCAGCTTCTGCCTCCTGAGTTCTGGGATTAAAGGTGTGTGCCACTACACCCAATATCATTTTTAATCGAAGTTATGTTTTGAGTGGAGTGATGAAATCACATGCTATCTGCCTCTTTCCTGCCTGAAATGAGAATAATGCCTTTTTTCAGGGTATACAGGCTGTATATGCTACCCTCCTGTTAGTTACTCAGCTACTCTCCTCTCAGTTACTAGCTCCATTGTCACAGTGTGGCAAGGCTTGAGTTCAAGGTGCCCATATTTTGCTTAATAATAATCTCAGAACTTAAGAGTACTGTGGTTGACAAGATATGCCAAAGAAAAGCTGTAAAGTAAAGTGTCTCCTTCAAGTGAAAATATGGAGAGTTCAGTACTATTTATGGTTTCAGAAATCCACTGGGGGTCTTGGAATGTATCCTTCATGAATAAAAGTGTGCCATTGTATTATAGTGTTTAGCCACTTGGAGTAATAGTAGCTTACCCCCCCCATCCCTTTATAGCTTCTGCTTGTCAGACATTGGAGTGTGGCTTAACTAGGTGGTTCTGGTTTGGGGTCTCTCATAAAGTTCAATTAAGATGACAGCTGAGGGCTGAGGAGATGGTTTATCGCTTACTGTGCAAACATGATAATCTGAATTCAGCCCACATAAAAAAGCTAGGCATGATGGAGCATATTTGTAATCCCAGTTCTGGGGATGTGTAGACAGGCAGATTTGGGGCTTGGTAGCCATCAAACTTAGCCAAGTCAGAAAGCTCTAGGTAAAAGTGAGAGACCCTGTCTTAAGAAAATAAGGCAGAGAAAGATTGAGGAAAACATCTGAGGTTGATCTCTGCCCTCCACATGCACATGCACGCATGTGTGCATGTGCACACACACACAGAGTTGGCGAATCTGCTTCAAGATAGCTCATTAGCATGCTGGTAAGTGCGTGCTGGCTGGAAGTAGAGGTCTCAGTGCTCTTTGTGGCTGTCTCCTTGTAGCTGCTTGAGCACCCTCACAACATGGCAGCTGGCTTCAGCGTGAGTGATCCATATTATGGATGCCATAATGCCTTTTATGGCTAGCCTCTGCAAGCACTTCTGCAGTGTTCTATAGGTTACATAGTTCTATTCACCATGGAGGGGTCTATGTCAGGATGGCTCAAGAGACAAAAATAAATCACTGGGGCCATCTTGGAAACTGGCCACTACAATTGCAAAAGATCTTCCTCAGTTCCCCATGAACAGAAGAGGAAATGCTTAGAAGAGCATAACATTTAGGTACAGCAAAAGCTGTCTTCACATCTTTAGGGAATATTTTTAACAAAAAGAGAAAGAGAGAGGAAAGGGGTTAGGTTGTATTTTGTATCCTTTTGCTTATCAGTTGATAGTGGTAAGGTAGAGTGAGAACTCTGAGCCCCAATTCAGGCTCAACAGGAGAGCAGTTGATTAGTAATGTCTGCTATGGTCACTTATAGGAATGGGAACTGGTGATATGTGTAAGATGGGTTTTCATTGCTCTGACTTACCATGTCATGCTCTGCAGGGGACATGAGAGCAATAGGTTATGATAGTAAGCAGCAAGCCCTGGGATAACTGTCATACAAGATAGAGTCATAACATCTGCTACCAGACAGGTGGGGAGGTGACGGTCACTTAAAGAACAACTGGAGAACAAACCTGCTCCACTCTAGATCTTCTCTGGGCCCTAAAGGATCTGTCTTTAAGCTGGTAAGATGGCTCAGTGGGTAAAGGCTTTTGCTGCTAAGCCTGACGACCTGAATTCAATCCCCAGAACCCACATGATGGAGGGAGAGAACAGACTCTGGCAAGTTATCTTCTGACCTCCACTTATGTGCTGTGGCACATTCACACACGCAAATAAATAAAATATAATAAAAATTCCTCCCTAGGTGACAATACCCCAAACAGGTAAAGGCAGAATTACTTGGGTGGAAGTGAAGGTACTGAGCTTGGGGCTCATCCAGTTAGACTTCCTTCCCCATGGTGGGAGGTGCCTGAGATTCTCTGCTGGGATCCCATGGGACACTGTTTGAGAATCAGTGATTGGTTCATGTTTCCCATTCTACCACTGAAGAAACAGAATCCAAGGGAGAGGAAAGGATTCCTTGAGAGCACATGGGACAAACATTTGAGGGGGCTGAGACATGAACAGCTGGAGCCAGGGTCATGGAGACACCTGCTCTCCTAGCACCAGGGAGGCTGAGGTAGGAGGACCATGAGTTGGACACCTGGGCTGTATAGTGAGACCTTGTTTGAAAATCAAAAACAAAGCAAAAAGAACCAACCAACCAAACAAACAAACAACCAAACAAACAAACAAACAAAACAGACAAACAAAAATAACTCAGGGGCTGGAGTGATGACTCAGTGGTTAATAGCGCAAACTGCTCTTGCAGAAGACCTGAGTTCGGGTCCCAGAACCCACATGGTGAATCGGAGCTGCCTGTAATTCCAGCTCCCAGGGACTGGATATCTTCTTCTGGCCACCATGGGCACCTGCACTCACGTGCATATACCCACACACAGTCACAAATGCATACAACATAATTTTTTAAAATTAAGAAATGGGCCAGAGAGATGGCTCAGCAGTTAAGAGGAGATATTGCTCTTTCACTGGACCTGAGTTCAGTTCTCAGCAACCACGTCAGGTCACTCACAGCTGTCTGCATTTCAGCTCCTGAATGACTTGGCACATCCAACTTTTGAGGGCACCTGGACTCACATGCACATATCCACACAGAAATACACATACATACATTATTAAAAATAAAAATTAAAAGGCAGGTTGTGCATGGTGGTGCATAACTTTAATTCCAACACTTGAGGAAGTAGAGGCAGTTGCCTCGTGAGATTGAGGCCAGCCTGGGCTACAGAGCAAGTTCCAGGCCAGCTGGGGCTACAACAAGACCCTGTGTCAAAAAACCACGAAAAACAAAAGCAAAAAACCCCAAACTAACAAACATCCCCCAATTAAAAAAAAAGAAATTCAGATCTTTTTTAAAAAAACAAAAAAAGCAAAGAACAGAAGAAAAGAGAGAGAGAGAGAGAGAGAGAGAGA
>NW_008360015.1:1771595-1776522 GCF_000622305.1 Nannospalax galili | reverse complement strand
GGAGGAGGGGGAGGAGGAGGAGGAGGAGGGGCACAGTCAAGAAGCAGCAGCCCTGTGCCTAGGGGACTGCTGTGCCCAGCAGGGAGACATGGGGACCCAAAGGACAGGTGGGCGGGGCTGAGGATCCATGCTCTAGCACTGGCAGCAAAGGCAGTTTAACTTTTCCTCTACCATTCCTAGCATCCTCCAGGCGTGCCAGGTGTGCGTGTCTGCCCACATTTATGCTAAGCACTTCCAAAGGCACAGGACAGAATGACATTGGGGATTTTTATAGGCTAATGTGAAGATGTTCAAAGTGCGTCGTTACCTGTTACCTTTTCACTCCTTCAAGGAGTTAAAGCGACCGGCCTGGTTTCTGCACAGCTTCTGCTACGGGCTAATTTAGCTGTGATTTGTGACGAACATTTATGGTTTAATAAAATGACTTTCCAGTTTCTGTGTTTATCACAACTCAAGCACGGAGGCTCGCTGGGGAGGCATCTGCTGCCGATTGTTATTAAAATAAAAAACACTTTGGTGAGCTGTTTTGTCGGAGTCTTTCAAGAGCGACTCAATATCCGCCAGCTGAAAGGTGGAAGACAGTAGTAGATGAAGAACGCTCAGAGACAGGGACTCTGTTGGGAAAGGTCTTAGAGGGAGGGGTAAAGGGCAGGAGGGACTGGGTCCCAGCCAGTACATGCCAGCTCTCAGCAGGACCGCGGCTTCCAAGAGCAAATTGATGCACTTACATAAATGCAGGCAAAACACTCATACACATAAAATAAAAATAAATTAATAAATAAATAAAAATTTGAAAATTTATGTCACAAGGTCCTGATTTTTGGTCCCTCAGGCCTTCAGCTGTGATCTGTGACAGACATTAATGTTAGATTGTGTAGCAGTGGGGATAAACCTCACCCCTTTGAATACCTGATTTTCCAGCTTCTGTACATGCCCACAATCCAGGTACACACCCACAATCCTAGCACTTGGGAGGTAGAGACAGCTGGACCAGGAGTTCAAGGCCATCCTTAGCTACATAGCAAGTTCTACGCCACATTGAACTACACAAGACTGTGTCTTAAAAGACAAACAGTAGCTGGAGAGATGGCTCAGTGGTTAAGAGCACTGGTTGCTCTTGCAGAAGACCCAGGTTTGGGTCCCAGCACCCACATGGTAGTTAATAACCATCTGTAATTATAGTTCCAGGGCATCTGACACCCTCTTCTGTCCTCCACAGGCATTACATGACACGGGTGCACTTACATACATGCAGGCAAAACACTTGTTTACATAAAATAAATAAATTAAAAACAAACAAACAAAAATAAACTGGGACTGGAGGGATGGCTCAGTGGTTGTCTTGGGTTCAGTTCCCAGCACCCACATGGTGCCTACAACCATCTGTAACTCCACTTCCAGGGGATCTGATGTCTTCTTCTGGGCTCCCAGGGCAGCAGGCACACATGTAGTGCATATACATACATGCAAGCAAATGCTCGCATATATAAATAAAAATAAATAAATCTTTAAAAACAATAACAAAACCAAAACAAGTGGTGATTAAATTAAAATGAGTTTTCCAGGCCTTTGCAGACTGCCTGAGAGTGCCTGGATCCAGCCTCTGTGGGGTGGTGTGTCTACCAAATCTTGCCGTGCCCATCCCCCTACATTGGGACCATGTGTGGCTCCTCTCACTGCTCCAGGGCTAGGCTTCTCTGCCCTTTAGTAGGGGCTCAGACCTTTACAAACTGCCTGAGAGTGCCTGGATTCAGTCTCTGTGTGATGGCGAGCTTCCGAAATGGTGCCATGTACATCCCCCTACACTGGGACCACCTGCAGTCCATCCTACCACCCTGAAAGCTAAGCTTCTCTGCCTTTTAGTAGGGACCCAGACCTTTGCAGACTGCCTGAGAGTGCCTAAATCAGGCCTCCTTTTAGCGAGTCTTCTGAATTGTGCTATGACTGCTCACTACTAGGGACCTAGGCCTTAGGAGGAAGCCTGAGCGTACCTGATTGGCACTTGACTTGGGCCACTGTGGGAGCTCCTGAGTAGCTGAACTGAAGCCATCTGGTCCCTACAATATAAAATCAAAAGAGAGAACCTGAAGCCTAGACCAACAAGCTTTACATGCCCAATAAGTAAATAACTAAGGCACACCAATAATACAAACAGAAGCAGACTTCAAATAAAAAAGGAAGGCTTGAGTTTCATACCAGAATCATAAATAACAAAAGAAATCCACATGCCAAAATCACAATTGAAAAATAATAATATGGAAAACCAAAATAATATGTTCCCACCAAATACCACTAGTCCTATAGAAGAGTTCTATAAGGAAAATCCCCTAGAGATAACCCAGGGCACAGAATTTAAAAGAACAATCATAAACATGATCAAAGAATTCAATGAATTCTTTAAAGAACACACAAACAAATCAAAGAACTAAAAAGATGAGGATAAACTTCTGACTGAATTCACAAAAGAGAAAGAAATATTGAAGAAAACACACACTGAAATGAAGAAGGAATTAAAAACCTCAATAAGCCAATTTGAAGCAACAGAAAAAAGCCTCACCGATAGAATGAATGAAATGGAAAACAGAATATCAAAACTGGACGATAAAGTTGAAGAACTGGATTGCTCAAGCAAAGATTATAAAAAAAGAAACACAGGAATGGAATATGCAGGGAATGTGGGACATCATGAAAAGACTAAATTTACACATTGTAGGCATAGAGGAAGGAGAATAATTTCAGGTTAATGGTACTGGCCAGGTTTTGAACAAGATTGTAGAAGAAAATTTCTCAAAATTAAGGAAAGACATGCCCTTACAAATATAAGAAGCACATAGAACACCAAATAGATGGGACCAGAAAAGAAACTCCCCATGGCATATGTTATTTTGTCTTTTTTTTTTTTAAGTTGAGGACGGAAACCAGGGCCTTGTGCTTGCTAGGCAAGTGCTCTACCCCTGAGCTAAATCCCCAGCCCCCATCTATTATAATTGAAGTGGAAAGAAAAATCTTCCATGACATGAATAGGCTAAAAGAATACGTCGGGGTTGGGGATTTAGCTCAGGGGTAGAGCGCTTACCTAGCAAGCGCAAGGCCCTGGGTTTGGTTCTCAGCTCTGAAAAAAACAAAAACAGAAACAAAAACAAAAACAAACAAACAAAAAAACCCAACCCCCCCCAAAAACAAGCCCCCCCCAAAAGAATAAAAGAATACATGTCTGTAAACCAGCCCTTCAATAATACTTGAAGCAATACAAAGAATGGCGAAAGGAAGAACTACACCCCAGGGGCAACAGAAAGAAACTAAATGAAGGTGTAATTGTGGAAACACAAAATTAGACAAAAGATGCAAACACTAATCAAAATGATGGCAACCAATACACATCCTTCAATAATAACTTTAAATATCAATGGACTGAACTCCCCAATCAAAAGACACAAGCTAAGTGAGTGGATTAAGAAGCAAAATCCAGCCAAGTGTGGTGGTGCATGCCTTTAAAACCAGCACTCGAGAGGCAGAGGCAGGCAGATCTCTGTAAGTTCAAGGCCAGCCTGGTCTACATAGTGAGTTCCAGGACAGCTGGGGTACAGGGAGACACTGTCTCAAAAAAGACCAAAAAAAAAAAAAAGAAGAAGAAACGAAATCCATCCTTCTGTTGTTTACAAGAAATCTATCTCACCTTTCAGGGACAGGCACTACCTTAAGGTGAAAGGATGGAAAAGAATATTTCAAGCAAATGGCACTAAGAAACAATTAGGGATTGCAATATCTGACAAAACAGACTTCAAACTAAAACTGATCAGAAGAGATAAAGAGGGCCAATTCATTCTGATCAACAGAACAATTAACCAAGAAGATATTACAATTATGAACATCTATGCACCAAACTCTGGTGCATCCAAATTCTTACAAAAACTACAGGACTTTAAGACACAGATTAACCCCAACTCAGTAATAGTAGGGGGCTTCAATACCTCACTGTCTCCATTAGACAGGTCAACTGGACAAAGAATAAACAGAGAGACATCTGAATTAAATAATACCATGTATCACATGCACCTAAGAGACATCTACTGAATATTGCACCCAAGCACCAAAGAATATACTTTCTATTCAGCACCTGATAGATCTTTCTCTAAAATTTACCACATATTGGGGCATAAAACAACCCTCAACAAATACAAAAAATGAAATAATTCCATGCATTCTAATAGACTACAACGCAATAAAACTTAAAACCAATACCAGAAGAAGCCCTAGTAACTACGCGAACTCATGGAGACTAAACAACACACTCCTGAATGATAAGTGGGTCAAAGAAGAAATTAAGAAAGAAATAAAAGTATTCCTGTTGTATGGTCAATGAAAAGAACAATACAATACAATACAATCTCTGGGACACTTTAAAAGCAATCGTAAGAGGGAAATTTATAGCTCTAAGTGTCTACACTAAAAAATCAGAAAGAGCACAAATAAATGACTTAATATTGCAACTCAAGACTCTGGAAAGGCAAGAACAAATGAAACCCAAACCCAGCAGAAGACAAGAAATAACAAAAATTAGAGCAGAAATTAATGAAATAGAAACAAAGAAAACAATACAAAGAATCAACGAATCTAAGAGCTGGTTCTTTGTAAAGCTAAGCAAGATAGACAGACTCTTAGTCCAGTTAACCAAAAGAAAAAAGAGCAAATCCAAATCAACAAAATCAGAGATGAAAGGGGAAACATCACAACAGACACCAAAAAAGACCCAGAACATTATAAGGGAATACTTTTAAAACTTATACTCTATTAAATTTGAAAGCTTAAAAGAAATGGATGGATATCTAAAATCATGGGACTCACCAAAGCTAAACCAAGAAGAGATCAACAGTTTAAACAGACACATAACATATAAGGAAATTAACACAGTAATATAAAACCCCGG
>NW_008360015.1:1632052-1771485 GCF_000622305.1 Nannospalax galili | reverse complement strand
TTATTTTTATTTTATGTGTATGTGTGTATTGCCTGTATGTACGTAAGTACACCCATGTTGTGCAATGCCCACGGAGGTCAGAAGAAGCTGTTGGATCCCCTGGGACTGGAGTTACGGACAGCTGTTAGCTGCCATGTGGGTGCTGGGATTCAAACCCGGGTCTTCTGCAAGAACAACCAGTGTTCTTAACCGTTGAGCCATCTCTCCAGCCCCCCAAATTCCTTTTATGAAGCCAGCATCACTGTAATACCAAAACCAGGTAAAGACACAACCAAAAAGAAAACTATAGAACCATATTCTTTTTTTTCTTACTCAAAGAACTTTTTAATTGATATATTTCAGGTATATTATGAAACAATTTCAAATTTATCAAACAAAATATTTCTGAGTAAAGGCAAGAGAATCATATTCTTAATGAACACAGATACAAAAATTCTCAACAAAATACTTGCAAACCGCATACAGACACACGTTAAAAAGATTATCCACCAAAAGTTGGCTTTATTCCAGAGATGCAGGGATGGTTCAATATATGTAAGTCAATAAATGTCATAAATCATATAAATGGACTCAAAGACAAAAATCACATGGTCATCTCAATAGATGCAGAAAAGGCCTTTGACAAAATTTAGTATGCATTCATGATAAAGGTCCTGAAGGGAATTGGACTGGAGTGACGTATCTCAACATAATTAAAGCTATATACAACAAACCCACAGTCAACATCATCATAAATGGAAAAAAAAACTGGAAGCATTCCCATTGAAATCAGGAACCAGACAGGGCTGTCCACTATCTCCTTTTCTACATAGTGCTTGAAACTCTTGGTAGAGCGGTAAGAGAAGAAAATTAAAGAAGTACTAATTGGAAAAGAAGAGGTCAAATTATCCCAGTTTGCAGATGATATGATACTATACCTAACAGATCCCAAAAATTTCACCAGAAAACTAGAACTGAAAAAACATTTTCAGTAAAGTGGCGGGAGACAAAATTGATATAAAAAGTAGTAGGCTTTCTATATACCAATGACAAGCAATTGGTGAAAGAGTACAGGGAAACCCATTCACAACAGCTTCAAAAAAAATCCAAGAATAAACCTGACCAAAGACATCAAATATCTCTGCAATTAAAATTTAAAATTTTAAGGCACATTGACTATTAATGTTTCCATAAATATGAGTTAATGTTATTACTATAAACAAAATAAAATGATAAGGTGTTAAAACATTTAAAAATTTTTTAAAGAATGAGGTTGACATCAGAAGATGGAAGGACCTCCCATGCTCATGGATTGGACAAATTAATGTTGTGAAAATGACCATCTTACCAAAAGCAATATATAGATTCAATGCAATCCCAATCAAACCCCCCTTGACACACTTTACAGAATTAGGAAAAAAATCCTAAAATTCATATGGAAGCACAAAAGACCCTGGATAGCTAAAGCAACCCTGAGCACAAAGAGCTATGCTGAGTCCATGTGTATAGCTGAAGGCTACATAACAAGAAACAGTGCCAGACAGGAGAAACCTTCCCGTGAGTTGTTGGCCAGGGTAGTCCCCGAGACTCTAAAATTACACAGGTATTGCAATAGCCCTTGATTACCTCCCAGAACTTGATGGTAAGACCCTATTACTGAAGACAGGGCACATTTCAGACATAGGATTTGGAGCAATGGAGCTGGAACTGACCTGGAAGCCACCTCCCCTGAAGGCTAGCTCTCATAGCTTTGGAGAGCACTACGCATGCTGGTAAGGGAGAACATCAGTTGATGGTCCCACCCTAGCTTCAAGGCCTAAAAACCACATCAATAACCAGCACAGCAAATGATACTGGTGTGATAGTGGCACTTTTATCTTGGGGGTAATCAACAGCTACCTAATTGGACTTAAATCCCACTCGATGGGAGGAAATTCATGCGTGGTACTGTAAACTTAGCTAAATACACATAGCTGGAGAGGTAATATATCTTAGAGAAAACCCAAAGGCTGTCAGATCCCTAGACAAATGTAATTCTTACTATGTGCAATGTATGGATCCTTAAATTTACAGATAAGTATCCCGGTTACCACCCATCAAAAAAGCTGCTTTTTCAACAGACAGAGATTACTGTAGAGTTCCACAACTGGTCATACACAGAGATTGTGAATTGCCACGCCTAAGTGGCACATCTAAGGTGCAACCTCTACAGCTAAGGCTCATTGAGCATAGAACAAAGATAAAGAGAACACTAATACCTCTTTCAATTCTCATCAATGAAGCCCCCTCCTGCAACAGAGGGCCAGGAACACAAAAGGTCACAGATAGCCAAAACGTGGAGAGTAAGAGTCTACAGAGTGTGGGTCTTTGGGCAGGATTCCTATATTGAAATCCACCCACCCAGGGCTTGTGGACCATTGCAGGAGAGGGGTGGAAAGATTGTAAGAGCCAGGGAGGAGGTACATGACCGTATGCAAATAGAGTCAGTCCTACAGGCTCCTGGGACCCTTCTCATATGAACCTACAACAATGGTGTCAGCATGCACAAGACCCAGGGAAACTCAAGGAGACAAAAACTCAGCGCAGAACTGTGGAAACGGACAGCAGGCCTCAATCTTATTGGCAGTTGTAACTGCTGGGTGAGGAAGAGCTGATCTTCTTAAAGGGAGGGACTTGAGACAGGCTGACTAGACCCCAGTGGATGAACTTGCACTGAGGGATGTCTGATGACACTAACTTGACATGATAGCCCTTAACACAAATGACAATGTACGAAATCCAGTGGGGGGGCATGGGTGGGTGCCAGCGGCGAAGGGGGTATAAAGATGATTGAGATATTCTGCATGAAATACACAAAAATTCCATAAAATTTTTTTAAAAATTAAAATAAGGTCATAAGAGGTCCCCCTCATCCAATCTAACTGAGGTCCTTGTAAGAAGAGGAGATGAGAGCATGGGCCTCGAGGGAGCATCCTGTGAGGACGCAGGGAGAAGGCACAGCCCCAAGGCAAGGAAAGTGGCCTCAGATGGAACCAGCCTTGCTATGCCTTGATCTTGAACTTGCACCTTTCCTGGGATTTGAAGGGATTCCTCAAGCCTACTCATGCTTTCTAGCTTTATAGCTAATATTTTCCTGATTATAAAAATGGCATATGGGGCTGGAGAGATTGCTCAGTGGTTAAGAGCACCGGCTGCTCTTGCAGAGGACCCAGGTTTGCGCACTAGCATCCACGTGGCAGCTAACAATTATAACTTCAGTTTTAGGCGATCCAATGCCTTCTTCTGGCCTCTGCAGACATTGCACGACATAGATGCACTTACATACATACAGGCAAAACACTCATACACACAAAATATAATTAAATAAATAATTTTTAAAATGATACATTTTCTTTTTAAAATTTGTGTGTGGGGGTATGAGTTTACTCACACATTTGTGTGTGTGTGTGTGTGTGTGTTTGTAGCACATGTAGGGTGTGTCACAGGGTACTTGTGCACTAAGAGGACAAAGTTAAGTGTCAGTCCTTGCCTTCCGCCTTGCTGGAGGAGGGGTCTCTGTGTTGTTTTACTGCTGAGTGTGGCAGGCTGGCTGACCTGTGAGCTTTTAGGGATTCTCCTGTCTCTGCCTCTCATCTCTTCATAGCATCACTGGGATTACAGAGACTTACCAATGCATCTGGTTTTTATATGTGTGTTAAGGATTTGAACTCATGCTTGTGTGGCAAGTGTGTTTACGTACTGAACCATCTCTCCAGCTCCACAAATGATTTATATTCTTTACAGTATTCTCTCTAATTGTTCAACCCTTGATGCTATCTTGACACATCTACTTTTCCTTTTTTTTTTTGGTGTTTTTGAGACAGGGTCTCCCTGTAACCCCACCTGTCCTGGAACTCACTACATAGACCAGGTTAGCCTTGAACTCACAAAGGTCCGCTTGCCTCTGCCTCCCAAGTGCTGGGATTAAAGGTGTGCGCCACCATGCCCGGCTTAAAAAATATTTTTAAAAAAATATTTTTATTTTGTATGTATGAGTGTTCTGTTTGCATGTATGTAAGTGCACCTGTGTAGTGCAAAGTCTGTGGAGGTTAGAAGAGGGTATCAGATCCTCTGGAAATTATGCGCTGCAGTTACAGACTGTTGTTAGCTGCCATGCAGGTTCTGGGAACAGAACCCAAGTCCACTGCAAAAGCAGCCAGTGCTCTTAACAACTGAAACATCTCTCTAGACCCTCTCTTTTTCTTTAGATAGGGTGTCATGTAGCCTAGGCTGGCCATAAACTCACTGTTGAGTGAGATGAAGCTAAGGATGACCTTGAACTTCTGATCTTCTTGCTTCTACCTCCCCAGTGCTGGGATTCTAGGTATGTGACACCACTCCTGGCTTTATGGGATGGTGGGGAATCAAACCAGGTCTTCTTGCATGCTGGGCAAGCACTCTACCAACTGAGTAATATCCCCATCCCCCTTTTATCTCTTATCTGTCTACATCTGTCTGACTTTCTCTCTCTCTTCCCCCACCCCCATCTATCTTCCTTTTATAGCAAGACATTTAAGCTTGTCTTGTTACTGCACATCTTCTGTGGCATAGAATTAAAAATAAAAGCTAATGAGTCACGATAACTCCAGGCCCCGGCTCCTCAGGAGCCTAGATATTTGGGAGGCTTGGAGAAGTTTTAGTGGTAGCTTCTTATGAGCTAACTGGGTCCCATCCACCTGCTTCACCAGAAGCCTGGCTGGACCCCCATGGGCTGTGATTTGGGGGAGTGGGTTATTTGCCTCTAAGCTCTGTGTGTGTGTGTATGTGTGTGTGTGTGTGTGTGTGTGTGTACATGCATGTGTATATGGGTGTGTGTAGAGGCCAGAGGTCGACGTTGAGTGTCTTCCTCAATCACTCTCCACAGTGTCGTCGTCATTATCATCATCATCATCAGTTTTTTTGAGACAGGGTCTCCCTATAGGCCCTGCTGACCTAGAACTCTCTAAGTAGTCCAGGCTGGCTTTGATTTGAGACAGAGTCTCTTACTGAACATGGAGCTCCTCTTGGAGCTGGAAGATGGAGATAGAAGGCAGAGGAAGGAGAATTCCAGAAGCCTGCAGGTCTGGTATACACAACAGAAAAATAACAAGAGAGCCTGCCTCAAAAGTAGGTGGAGGATGAAGACCAACACCCTAGGCTGTCTTCTTGCCTCCGCATGGGCATTGTGGCAAGTACACAGCCGTACACGCATTATACACACACACTGAGGAAGAATATGTTAAAGACTAAACAAATATATATAAATGTATATCTCTGTGCCTGGTACACAGCTCCTAAAACGCTTTCAATTTCCTATCAATTAATTAATTAATTAATTACTATTTTATATGTATGCTGTTCTGCCTGAATGTATATAAGAGCACCAGTGAATGCCTGCAGAGGCCAGAAGAGAGCATTGGATTCCCTGGAACTGCAGTTACAGATGGTTGAAGTCACCATGTGGGTGCTGGGAGATGAACCTTGGTCCTCTGCAAGAGCAGTCAGTGCTCTTAACCACTGAGCCACCTCTCCAGTCCATTCCTGAATATTTTTGATTGCCCATGAGGAGCCCCCTCTCACAGCTCCAAGTTTATGTTAGTGAGGTGATTCAGGGTGATCCCTAGTTTCAGGATATGAGCTATTCCAGAAAGATCCAATGTATGGTCAGAGGATGAAAAACGCACCCCACATCTGTCAGGGAAGGTGCGATGGTTAATATCTGTCAACTTGACAGGATCTAGAATTATCTAGGAGACATACCACCTCTGGGCATGTCTATGAGGGAGTTTCTAGATAGGAAACTAGTTTCCCACCAAAGTGGGAAAGCCTGTGCCAAATGTGGGTAGCACCATCCATGGGCGGGGGTCTTAGACTGAATAAAAAGGAGAAAGCGAGCTGAGCACCAGCATCCATCTCTCTCTGCTACCTGACTGTGGATGCCATGTGACCAGCTGTCTCATGCTCTTGCCTCAATGCCTTCCCTCCATGATGGACTGTGCCCTCAGACTGTGAGTCACAATAAACCCTTCCTCCCTTAAGTTGCTTGTGTCAAGTGTTTTGTTGCAGCCATGAGGACAGTAACTAATACAGGAGAGGACAGGGCTGGAGACTGAAGAGTTCTGGGTTGGGGAGGGGACCAGATTGCTGGGAGGACGTGCCCATATCTCTTGCCTATCTTTAGCACGGTGTCTCCTTCATTTGACTATTCCTGAGTTACAGCATGCGCATGTGCATGTGTGTTTATGCACATGTTCTTGAGTTCTGTCACCTATTCTAGGGTTGTTGAGGCTGCAGATAGGTTCACGAGAACCTGTAGATTTGCAGCCAGTTAGCTGGAAGCAAGGGTGGTTGTTGGGACTTTTCGTTGATGTTTGAAGTAGGGTTCATGTTGTGGGACTGATGCCTTAATGTGTGGGGTCTGCACTAATGCCAGAAGTTAGTCTCAAAGTAGGATTGAATTGGAGGACAGTCAGTAGGTGTGGGAAAATGGGAGAACTGACTGGTGTCAGAAGACATCACGTTCATGGTGTTGGAAAGGGAAAAAATGAATGGGAGCTATGGAGATGGCTCAGCAGGTAAAGTGCTTACTGTGCAAGCATGAGGACCTAGGTTTCTTTTCCAGTGCCCAGGTAAAAGCTGAATGTGGAGGTATGTATCTATAAACCTAGTACTGGGAGAAAGAGCCATGAGAATCTCAAGGGTTGTTAACCAGCCTAGCCAAAACAGCTTATGTCACGGTCAATGAGAGATTCTGCCTCAAAAAGTAACATGAAGGGGCTGGAGAGATGGCGCAGCAGTTAAGGGCACTGGCAGTTCTTGCAGAGGCCCTGGGTTCAGTTCCCAGCATCCACATGGCAGCAGCTTACAACTGTCCATAACTCTAGTTCCAGGGACTCTGAATGCCTTTTGTGGCCTCCACAGGCATTGAATGCATCTGATGCGCTTATATATATGTAAGTTCATACACGCAATATAAAAATAAAGTCTTAATTTTTTAAAAGGTTGAAAGCAATTGGGGAAGACACCAGATGTCAACCTCTGACCTCTACATACACATGTACAGATGAACTCATTCATATACATGCACACTTGTACACACACACATCTGAAGGCACTGGCAAACCAATACACTTGGGAAGACGTTTGGTACAGTGTGGAGGTTTAAAGACTTCTGACAGGCACTGAATTGCTCCAGTTCTGCTCCCTGCTATTCCCAGGGTCATCATCTTTACACCCCTAGTGCCTCCCTGGAGGGACCAGTGTGGCTCACACCATAGAGGAAGCATCATGACACATGAAGGACAGAGTTCACCTGGTTGGTGAATTTCTTGAAGTTGAATCAATGGTGCTGCCATCAGAATCAGTCTCTCTCTCTCTCTCTCTCTCTCTCTCTCTCTCTCTGAAATTTGGATGCTAGAGTGACAAAATGGATCTCCTGCTGCACGCATTTGGAAACTGGTTTTTATGTTGCTCATTTAGAGATGAATGAAGCCTTCCTGGGAACACAGGTTGCAATTATTAAGTCACAGCCAAGGAAGCTGAGCCAATAGCTGGAGTTTGCAAGAAAATGGAAACTAAGCTATTAATTTGGAGCTCAGCATATCCTGGCTTTCACTAACCTCACCCCTCTATCTTGCTGTAAGATTGCATGCCTGCTCGAGTGGGGATCCATTTGTCATCCAAATAATTCTTGGCACTGTCAAAATAATAATGGAACTCCCTCCTCTTCCAGAACTCCACATGGGTTCTGGTCAGAAAAAGCAAAGAAAAAGTCTTTCCCTGAGCTAAGTAGGGCAGCATGCATCAAGGAATACATAGAATTTGCTTCCTTAAATAAGATGATGGGGCTGGTGCTGTAGCTCAGTTGGTAGAGTGCTTGCCTAGCATGTACAAAGCCCTGGGTTTCATCTCCAGCACCGAATAAACCTGCTGTGGAGATAAGCCTCTGGGCACACTTGTGAGGGGAATCTAGATTAGGGTGGCCTCCGGGCTGTGCCAGTGGGGCATTATCATACGTGTGTTAATTGATGTGGAAAGGCCTGCCCATTGTAGGTGGAACCATTCCCTGGCTGGGATCCTGGATTTTATGAAGAGGAGAAAGTGAGCTGAGTGTTATCATACATTCATCACTCTCTGCTTCCGGACTGTGGATGGGATGTGACCATCCCTGCCACCTTGACGTCACCTCCATGATAGACTATACCTTGAACTGTGAGCCAGAGTGAACACATTCTCCCTGTGTTGTTTTTGTCAGGATATTTTATCACAGCCATGGGGAAAGTACCTACGAAGGGTCAGTATGTAAAGCTGAAACTATCAGGATGATTGGGTTCAAAAATTGGAGTGTTTCTACACAAAACATTTTCAACTTTTGCCTACTCATTTTCTGATTCAGTTTGTGTTTGTTTTCATTTTGTTTTGTTGAAACAAGATCTGCGTTTGTTGCCCAGGTGACTTTAAACACTTGATCTTCTTGCCTCAGTCTCCTGAGTACTGGATTTATTTACAGGCATGTACTGCTGTGCCTGGCTATGAATCAGTATGATTTTATACTTTGCCTAAAAATAAATGGGGGTTGGGCCATGGTTTGGTAAGTAAAATGCTTACTGGGCAAGCATGAGAGACTCAGTTTGATCCCCAGCACCACGTAACAGTGGAATGCCTGTAATTTCAGAAATGGTGAGGTAGAGACAGGGGAATCCTCGGAACTCACTGGCTAGCCAGCTGACATGAATTGGTAAGCTCCGGGTTCCGTGAGAGACCCTGTCTCAAAAAAATAAGGTGGAGAGCAATTGAGGAAGGTCGAAGTCCACCTCTGGCCTCTGCACATGCATGTACCCGCACTTGTACATACATGTGCACATGCACTTACAGGCAAACATGCGCACACACATACAAAATAAGCAAAAATAAACAGAAATAGGAGAAAAGGCAACGTTGGGTTCTGGCTTGAGGCAGCAGCAACATTCAACCACAGATTCACAAAATCACTGCAGAAAAGAAGACGGTTCCATCTATTTCACGGAGAGATGCAATTCTAAGAAAAACGTATTTTTATGCTTAATAATTATTTACAGAATTGTTCGATGCACTGGTTTTGATAAATTGGACACCCATAAATGTGCTGTTAGCTCAAACCAGAAAAAAATGAATTCTAGAGCTTTATAGTCGCAGGTAATTAAAAAAATGTAATTTTAACTTAGATCCTTTTTTATTGAGAGAATTATGAGAGGGTGATTAATAAAATACTTCCAAGCATAAAAATCTATTTCATTAGAAGACCATTCTATAGGGGAAATGGGATGGAAATATGAATTCAGGGGGAGAAAAGAAAATTAAAAATTTTGAGCATATGAAAAAAGAGCTTGTCAGTACCTTCTAAGTAAATGATGACAGATATCAAATTGCTCTCCGGTGTGGATTTTATTGGACGCATTTAGAAGAGTGATGTGACAGCTTCATTTTTTTAAAATGCCAATATTTACAATAGTATTATTATCCTTTGCAATTATTTAAGCTTAGGAAAAACTGGGGGTGCCAATTAAAAATATGAAAGTATAGCAAGTGTTCAGATCCTCTGTGGTGGTGGTGGAGGTATGAGCGAAAAATAAGAGCGGCACCAAGTCTGCTGTCAGGAGTGTGGGGCAAGGAGGTAGAGGCCTGTTACCCCAGCTACCCTGGAGGCTGAGGCAGCAGGATCAAAAGTTTGAGGTTTACATGGGACACAGAGTGAGTATCAGGTCAGCATGGGCAATTTAGGATACCTTGTCTCAAAATAAAAAGTAAAAAGAGAGTTGAGGTTGTAGCTCAGTGGTAGAGCACCTGCCTGGAATCCCCCAGAGGGGCTGGAGTGTGGCTCAGTGGTAGAGCACCTGCCTGGAATCCCCCAGAAGGGCTGGGGATGTGTCTCAGTGGTAGAGCACCTGCCTAGAATCCCCCAGTGAGGGCTGGGGTGTGGCTCAGGGGTGGAGAACCTGCCTAGCATCTGCCAGGCCTAGTCTGCAGTACTGAAGAAATGGGGATCACTCTCTTCAAACAATCAGAGCCTTCCATTTTAGTGAAATTTTTTCGTTGCTCTATTGTAAAACAAGAAACTTGCATTACAGTTGTGAGTTTATTAGAATGGAATCGTTTGGCCCAAGTGCTATGCTATTGAACAAGTATCCAAATGTCTTCATAATTTGGAATGAGATATAGTGGGCTGATTCTTCTGTAATCCCAATCCCACCAGTACACAGAAGTCATTTTTGAACTTTGAAACATTGAGAAACAGCTGTTCCTATCTTTAATGCATTCTCTTTGTGACTCGGCAAAGATCGTGCCTTGGTAATTATAACATCCATCAGATTATTTCATTTAAATCCTTAAATTCATTTTCTCTTTTGAAGGAGAGAGAACCGCATGAAAGATTTCTCTGTACATGATCTGACTAATTTCCCATCACCACAGGAACACAAACCTCAGCTCGTAATGATTCCATGATGTGAGAAAGATAACAAACCAGTAAATGGAACTGCTGCAGAATTAAGGGAGAGCTTCCTTCCTAGTGTCAAAGGACTAGCTGGAGTCTCCAAAGCACCTCCCTTCCTCCCTCCCACCTTCCCTTCCTCTCTCCCCCCCTTCCTTTCTGAGACAGTCTCCTTTAGCCCAGGCTGTCCTCAAATTCACTGTACAGTCATAGCGGATGATTACCGTGAGCTCTGACCCTTCTGCCTTCACTTCCCACGTGCTGCAGTCACGGGGACACACTACCACACTTGGTTTTATGCAGTGCTAGGGATAGAACCCAGGGCTCTATGCATGCTAGGCAAGCGTTCTACCAACTGAGCCACATCCCAGTTCACAAGTATTCTTTTTCTACCACAGAGTAGCAACCTGTCATGAAACATTCTTTCTGACACTCATAATTATTTCTGCAATTTTCAAGTGGCATCTGGAATGTTCTATTAAAAGGAAATTAGTCTTTTCCTTTAATTTCAGATGCTTAACGTAAGCGATACGCTTCTATTTCAAGTTATTGTGAAATGGCTAAATAGTGCTCTGAGCCATCAAGATAGATAATCATGGAACTATGTGAAAATTAGTCTTTTCCCACTTAAAATATTGTCTGGCATGACACTTTGCAAAAATACATTTGAAATAAGAAGCTAAAATCTATGAAGGTTTCTGATTTTTTTTTCTGTAACTGTAATAACATTTCAGCTAAACAAAGAGTCGTTTACATTTGCCAGCTGACACTCAAAGTGGTTTACATTTACCAGCTGACACTCAAAGTGTGCGAGGCTTGTTCCAGAAAATGTGGGAGGTTCCAATGGCAGCACATTGCTAAAAATTCCTGTATCGTGGTTAATTCACAAGTGTGTGGTAGGGAAGTGGCAAATTACATGCATGACTTTTATTTTGAAACAAAGTCAACTTTTGTTTATTAGGAGCTCTGAGACCATGACTTCCATTGTCATCATGAAGCCAGTTTGTGCAACTTGAACAGAGTCCATGGATCAGTTCTATAGCCACTGAGCAACTGATTCAAAACTGCAGGAAGGGGGACTGGGAGCATAGCTCAGTGGTAGAACACCTGCCTAGAATCCCCCAGAGAGGAGCTGGGGGTGTGGCTCAGTGGTAGAACACGTGCTTAAAATGTGTGAGGCCCTGAGTTCTGTCTTCTATACCACATAAACAGAGCATGGGAATTCACATCTGTAATCCCAGACTTGGGAGGTGGAGATAGGAAGATCAGGAGTTCAAGGTGAACTAAAGACCAGCATGGACTATATGAGCATGGACCCTGTTTCAAAAACCAGAACCAACACGATACAAACAGACAGGCAGGCAGGCAAGCAAGCAAGCAAGCAAACAAAAAAGCCTAGAAAAAAATGGGAGAAAAAGGAGAGATAGGGAAAAGGAAGAGGGCTGGAGAGATGCCTCGGAGGGTAAAAGCGCCTGCCTGCCCTGAGAGCCTGAAGACCTGAGTTTGAGCCCCCAGGACCCATACAGTGGAAGGAGAGAACTGATAACTGATTCCTTAAAACTGTTCTCTGATCTCTACACACAGGCACACTGTGGGTTGCCACACCTGCACCCCCCCAGTGTGTGTGTGTGTGTGTGTGTGTGTGTGTACGCACGCACACACATACACGTAGGATCAACTTTGAATATTTAATTTCTGATTTATTTTTATTTTTATGTGTATGATTTTTTAAAATTTATTTTTAGGTGTCAGAATACTTTCCCTGCTTGTAAGTGCACCATGTGCAGGTGATGCCTGCAGAGGCCAGAAGAGGGCGTCAGATCCCCTTGGAACTGGAGCTGTGGACAACTGTGAGCTGCCATGTGGGTCCTCTGGAAGAGCAGACAGTGCTCCTAATCGCTGAGCCATCTCTCCAGCTTGTCTCTGAACATTAAAAAAAAAAAAAGATCTTTGGAGATAACATCCATGTATGGGAACTTGGGATTCTCCTGCCCCAGCCTCCTGAGCTCGGGGAGTACAGGCATGCACCACCATGCCCAGCTCAGCTCTGCACTCTGACAAATAACTTGGGCTTTATACAGACCAAACCTTACCTATTTCACTTCTCCACTGCAGAGTGCTCAGCTTTCTGACCTGTTAGGGACAGTACAATACCCCCCTTTGATTATAGGGTCCCCAGCTCACGTCCTCTACCTCGCTTGTAACAGCTCCTAAAAGCGCTTTGGGCTTGTAAAACTTGAAAGGAAAGAAATTAAAATATCAAGGCAGCAGAAATGAGTATTTAAAGCACGAAGTGTACCCAAACATCAGTCTGAGGCTGAGAATCAAGTACGACTTTCTTGAAAACTGATGTTAAGAGCTTGAGCGCTTCTTCTCTTTCATGAAGGATCTGCTTAAATATTGCATGCCAGGGCCCCTCTCCTCGGGAATCACAGCCCGCCGCGTTTCATCTTCCAGTTCCATCAAAAGCTGACGGCTTCATCGCTGATTCAGAGCTTGCATGTTTCGAGCCTCCTGGGGCACTGCTCAAGGAATTAACATTTTTATCACGCAACTGAGGAGACATAGAATAAAATAAGGCAGGCATGATGAAGAGGGGACGGAGAGCTAAGGCAGACAAGCAGGGGGTCCACATCGAGGATGGAACCAGGGTGGACTTCCAGAAGGAGGTATAAGATGGACTTCATTAATAACAACGATGGTGTCTGTTGTGGATTGAATGTGGAATGCACCCCACTGACTTGTGTGTTTGAATACTTAGTCCCCAGTTGGTGACGCTATTGGGGGAGGTTGTGGATCCTTAAGAAGGTAGAGCCTTGCTGGAGGAAGTGGCTCACTCAGGGCAGGCTTTGAGATTATATTTTTAAAAGATTTATTTTTAAAAATTTTATATGCATGAGTGTTTGGCTGCAGGTATGTGTACCACGGTGCTTGCCTGATACCCACAGAAGCCAGAAGAGAGAGCATCAGATCCCCTGGAACTGGAGTTACAACCATGTGGGTGCTGGGAGCTGAACCAGGGTCCTCTGCAAGAGCACCAGGGTTCTTATCCACTGAGCTATTTCTCCAGCTCCAGGTAAAGGCTTTACAGTGTGCATACCCTCGAGTCATACATACACCTCAGCAACCCCTCAATTACCTTGGTAAGTAACCTCAACAAATTCATTGGTTCCCCAGTAAAACATTAATCAAACATTGGCTTGACGCTAGAACCTTAAAAGGGAATAAGCATTGCTTAGTATCCCCAGGAAAAGAAGTCTCCACATCAATTCACACAGGCAAGTTGCTCCCCTCTGGGCTTCAGTTAGAGGACTGTTAAAATACACAAAAAAGGCCCAAAATGTTCCTGAAGTTTTTAGAGCATGGGCTACAGTGGCCCCAATAGGCCTGGCTTGGCCAGCAGTCCCCACATTGTCAGTTAAAGAAACAAGTTAAAAGCAGAGGAAAAGATTTATTCAGTGTGGACACATTGGAAAGAGGAATAAACAGAGGGTCCAGTGACCCCCAAGTTCATCTTCTGCATACTGATGTAAGATTTAAGTTTAAAAAAGACATATCTAGTCAAAGTTTATCTGAGAATATTTGTTTTTTTACCCAAGCCTTATCTACATAGCACATGGTAATTAAAAGTACCAGACTGGTGGAACTAACCTTTTTGGATGTTTAACAGTCATACTTTGAGGCCTATACTAATGTAGTCGGAGGGACTTAAAGGAGATTTTTTTGCCCCTTGCCCTCCAAGGTTGACTAAGTTCCAGGGGACTATGGAACACCTCTCAAAATGTCCTGTGACTGTGGTGAGTCACCCGTATTCTTGTTGCAGGTGTCCTGAGCTCCCCAGCCGCAGCTCTGGTCATGAGACCCACCCTTCAGTGTGCCCAATATGGACGTGGCGGAGTAACAACTTTGGTCACCCAGGGCCCCTTCAAGGAGTCTCTAAATAAAGGAGCTGTTCAGGTCCAAAAAAAAAAAGTTATTTAGACAATTATTTCTCATTGATGATTTTGTTCCTAACCAGAAAGTGTTGCTCAGATGTAAGACTTCAAATCTTGGTCTGCAATACTGTAGTGCCCACCTGTAGCTAAGGGAGACAACCATCTATTTTTCTAAAATGATGGATAAATTTGTTTTCTCACCTTATCTAGAAGCCTTTTAGAGGGAACTGACACTGATTCTAACCACTCCAACGACTATTAAAATACCTGAAAGCAAATCCTGAATCCACCACTCTCGAGTCCAGCCTTGGAAGACAAAAGAAAAATGAGGAGGAACCCAATAGAGCGATGCTTTTGGAAGCCCTTGTCAAGAAACTCCAATGGACTCTCATTGGAACATTTGAAAATTGCCCTGTTCTGAGTTTTTTCTAGTTCCCTCTCTAGAACTTGTAGTGCTAATTACTCTTACCTTTACTTCTCCTTCATATCTCCTTTTCATGATTCAAGGACTTTCAATTTGGGAGTCTTTTAGGTAGACCTGCTGAAGGGGTACTCCAATTGCTTCACCCTGTGTCCCTGTTTAGCAGAGCAGCCTGCATCCCTAATCCCTATTGGCAATTTGGGTAACCTCTACAGAAGATGGTGTGACAAGAATAGGAGGTAGGAATTGGCTAGGCAGTTAGGGTAAAAAGACCCCCAAAGAAATGTAGCCAGTTTCTTGGCTAAAACTCACAGTGTCCTTGGGCCTCTTAGCAACCTACTCTGTTCCAAAGGCCAAAAATGTCAAAAATATTTGGGAGCTTTTATCTAATCCTTAAAAGATTTTAGGGTTGCCTCTTCAGAAGGGGGAATGTTAGAATAGCCAAAAGCCCCATTAAAAAAATAAATTGAAGAAGAAAGAGTACATGAAGTTACCAGAAAAAAGTGATGGGGAGATATGGGAGGAGATGGAAGGGAGGGAGTGGGCATGGATTTGATTAAAACACCTTATATGCATGTATGAAATTCTCAATAAACTATTTATGTAAAAAATTATATAAAAAATTTTATATGCATGAGTATTTGGCTGCGGGTATGTATACCATGGTGCTTGCCTGATACCCACAGAAGCCAGAAGAAAGCATCAGATCCCCTGGAACTGGAGTTACAAGCAGTTAGGAGCCGCCATGTGGGTGCTGCGAACTGAACCTGGGTCCTCTGCAAGAGCAGCCAGGGCTCTTAACCACTGAGCTATTTCTCCAGCTTGAGATATTTTATTTATTTATTTATTTATTTATTTATTTATTTATTTATGTGTATAAACGTTTTTATATATGTAAATGTTTTGTCTGCACATATGTAAGTACACTTGTGTCATGCAATGCCCACAGAGGCCAGAAGAGGGTGTCAGGGCCCCTAGAACTAGAGTTACAGGAAGTTACTACCTGCTATGTGGGTGCTGGGAACCGAACCCAGGTCCTCTGCAAGAGCAGCCAGTGCTCTTAACCACTGAGCCATCTCTCCAGCCTAGAGATTTTTTTAAAAAGACTTTTTAATATTTAATTATGTGCGTATGTATCCGTCTGTGCATTGGTGTGAGCAAGTGAGTGACAGCATGTACCCAAGGAAGCCAGAGGAATCAGATCTCCCTGGCGCTGGAGTTACAGGTGGTTGTGAGCTGCCCAATGTGAGCGGGTGAAACAAACTCAGATCCTCCGCAAGGGCAGTACATGCTCTTAATTTCTGAGCCGTCTCTCTCCAGAGCTAGGCTTTGAGGTTTTTAAAGCTTGGTCCCCACTTCTGGTCTGCTCTCTGCTTCCTGGTTTACCTACACGTGAGGAAGCAGCCTCACACTCTTGCAGCCACAATGGACTGGATCCTCTCAAACTGTGAGCCTACACAAACCCTTCTTCCTTTTAAGGTGCTTCTTGTCAGGTATTTGGCCACATCAAAGAGAAGGTGAGTAGCACACTGTCTTTGTTTGGATTTTGTTTAGGATCAATCCTTCTGTGAATTTCAAGGGTGCATGGTTTATTTGAGAGGATCAGGGAATATCAGAGTGTGGGAAAAGAGACAGGAAAGGGAAGGCATCCAATAGAAAGGTATGTCAATATGCCAGCTTCCCCCAGGAATAACAGGATTTTCTTCCCACTGGGGAACTCCAGAAGCCCTTGGAACATACCTTTTGAAGTTATTGCACCCGCATCTGAGCAAGCTGGGAGCATCTACAATATTGACCAAGGGCTGTGAGAAAGAGATGACTTTTTAAAAAATTACTTAACTTTTTTTTGAGATAGTTTATCATGTAGCTTAGGTTGGTTTGGAACTATGTAGTTGAGGGTAACCTTGAACTTCTTTTTAAAAATTGTTTATTTTTATGTGTATGAATATTTTGCCTGGATGTGTGTTACATTCATTCTTACAATGCCTGTAGAGGCCAGAAGGAGATGGTATAGCCCCTGGAGCTGGAGTTACAGTTGGCTGTTAGCCTCCATGTGGGTGCTGGGAACCAAACCCAGGTCTTCAGCAAGAGCAGCCTGTGTTCTGTGTTCTTAACCACTGAGGCATCTCTCCAGCCCCAACTCTGAACTTCTTATCCTCCTGCTTCTACCTCTCTAATGCAGGAATCACAAGTGTGTGTTACCATATCTGGTTTTATGCAATACTGAGGACTGAACCAGGGCTTTGGGCATAGAAGACAAACATTTTATCAATCAAACTACATTCTTGGCTAGGGATTACTATTTTTCCTTTCACTTCTATCCTACCAAGAGCATCACTCATGCATGTTCCAACTGCTAAGGGAGACCCAGGTAGAGGGCCACCAAGATTTACTCAGTGAGTAAAGGTGCTTGCTAATAAGCCTGATGACCTGAGTTCCATCCCCAGGATTTGTAGGGTGGAAGGAGAGAAACAACTCATGGAAATTGTCCTCTGACCTTCACTTATGCACTATGGCGCGCGCGTGCGCGCACGCACGCACGCACGCACACACACACACACACACACACTAAATGTAATTTTTGGGAGACAATATCCCACTATGTAGCCCTCATTGGCCTAGAACTCACTAAGTTGGCCTCAAGCTCACAGAGATCCACTTGCCTCTGTCTCCCAAGTGCTGAGATTCAAGGCTTGCTAATAAATGTAATTTTTTTAAAACGCTGATGGAAAGAAAAAAGACCCGGATAGAGATGCAAGTGGTGCCAGTTGGAGGCAAAATGGCCTTGTTCCAGGGGCTGCCATGTAAGCGGTGTCCATCAAAGACCAAATGCTATGATCAGCGCTCTACCAGTGCTGCTCAGAGCATCGGACAGCACCCTATCTGGACGTGGGATGTGGGGAAACTGAGGAATTTAACCAAGTGGAGCAGTGGGATTGGCTAAGGCATGTGCTACAACACGGGGAGGACTGACAGGTTGAGGTCCCTCCCTTCATCCTCCTTCACCATTTTTGCTCACATTCCTCATCCGGCTTCTCCTTTAGACCATCTGAGAAGTCCTTGGACAGATTTTGAGTCCTGAATGGGAAGACACAGGTGTTCTCCATCAGAAGCAGCAGACACATTCTTTAGACAGGAAACAGCTAGGGGGGGCAGAAAAGGAGGAAACAGCCCAAGTTTCAGTCAGTAAATGAATGGAAAAACACAAGGCATGGGTACCCATATGTCTGGCTTAGAAAATGATACCCAAGATTTGGTGCTCTGGTGTGCTGACTGACGGCAGTTGGAGAGCAGCAGATGCCAGATCAAGATTTTCATGCAAGTTCTGTTATGGACCATATTTGCCAAAGAGGAACACAGTTTCCTTTAGTCTTCTTATTGAACATTTCTTTTTTTTCCTTTTTTTTAAAAATGTGTATGAGTGTGTTGCCTGCATGTATGTGAGTGCACCCGTGTCGTGCAATGCCACAGAGGTCAGAAGAGAGCTTTGGATTCCCCTGGAACTGGAGTTAAGGACAGTTTGTAGCCACCATGTGGGTTCTGGGAATCGAACCTGGGTCCTCTGCAAGAGCAGTCAGTGCTCTTAACCGCTGAGCCATCTCTCCAGCCCCTATTGAACATTTCTTGACCAAAGAAGATCAATTTCACGTCACTAAGGAAGAAACCAGAAATGAAATGCCACATCTAAACTCTAAAGAACTTAGTCTGGGGCGTGGTGGCACACTCCTCTAGTCCCAGCACTTGGGAGGCAGAGGCAGGCCAATCTCTGTGAGTTCAAGGCCAGCCTGGCCTACATAGTGAGTTCCAGGACAGCTGGGGCAGACCAAAAAAACAAAACAAAACAAAACAAAAAAAAACAGAACTTATAGTCTCAGGACAGTGTGTGTGTGTGTGTGTGTGTGTGTGTGTGTGTGTGTATTTTGTACATTTATATATGTGCATATATTTTTTTGCAGTGATGGGGAGCAAATCCATGGCCTTGTGTGTACTAGGCACGTCTCTACCACTGAGCTGTGCCCCCAAGTCCCTCACTGGGAGATTTTAGGCAGGTGCTCTGCCACTGAGCCAGACCCCCAGCCCCTCACTGGGGGATTCTAGGCAGGTGCTCTACCACTGAGCCACACCCCCAGCCCCTCACTGGGGGATTCTAGGCAGAAGCTACCACTAGGCAAGTCTCTACCACTGAGCTAAATTTCTGCATGTTTGTTTAGTTATTTTGTTTAATTCTTATTTTTTATTCATTTATTTTTATTTTATGTGTATGTTTTGCCTGAATATATGTAAGTGCACCCATGTGGTGCAATGCCCTTGGTGGCCAGAAGTGGGTATTAGATACCTGGAGTTGGAGTTAAGGATGGTTATTAGCTACCAGTGGGTACTGGGAACCAAACCTGGGTCCTCTGTAAGAGTAGCTAGTGGTCTTAACCACTGAATCATCTCTCCCATCCCTTAAAAAAAATTTTTTTTTGTCTTTTGAGACAGTGTCTCCCTGTAGCCCCAGCTGTCCTGGAACTCGGTATGTAGTCCAGGCTGGCCTCGAACTCACAAAGATCTGCCTGCCTCTGCCTCCCGAGTGCTGGGATTAAAGGCATGTGCCACCACGCCTGGCCAAAAATTTTTTATTTTTAATATTTTATTTGTTATTTTTATTTTACGTGTATAAATGTTTTGCTTGCATGTATGTAAATGCACCATGTGCATGCAATGCCCCTCAGAGACCAGTTTGGGTGTTGGAGCCCCTGGAACTGGAGTTATGGTTGGTTGTTAGCTGCTATGTGGATGCTGGGAATGAAATCTGGGTCCTCTGGAAAAAAAGCAAGTGTTCTTAACCGCTAAGCCTTCTGTCCGACCCTGTTTTTATTGATTTATTTTTGATACAGGGTGTTGTTTGGTAGCCCAGGGTAGGTCAAAACTCACAATCCTCCTGTCGCAGCTTCCTGAATGCTGGGATTACAAGAATGTGTCCCCATGCTTGCTTTGTTGCTACTCCTGAAGTTCATCCACCCCCCCGCCTCATTTCTCAATGCCTACAAAGAAAATGGTGAATGTTTGGATCTTTTTAAAAAGTTAATTAATAGTGACTCCTTTAAAAATTTTTTATTTTTCAACATTTATTATTTTTATTTTGTATGTATGAGTGTATTGTCTGCATGTATGTGAGTGCATCTGTGTCATGCAATGCCGCGGAGGTCAGAAGAGGGCTTCGGATTCCCCTGGAACTGGAGTTAAGGATGGTTCGTAGCTGCTGTGTGGGTGCTGGGAATCGAACCCGGGTCCTCTGCAGGAGCAGTCAGTGCTCTTAACTGCTGAGCCATTTCTCCAGCCTCAATGGTGATTGTTTAGCTCTTATTGGGTTACTGGGTCCTCACCCTTCTGTGATTCCCCCAGTGCATGTAAATAAATGTGTCTGGAGTTTTCCGTGAATCTGACCGCTGATGGTTTATTTCATCAGATTTGAAGACTCAGACCTTCCAGGAGGTGAGGTGTGGGGAGAAGGAAGAAACTGTTTTGCCTTTGCACATACAATGAGATATTATCCACCTATATAAAAGAACAAAAGACTGGTTTGTGCTGCAATGTGGATCGGCCTTGAAAACATGCTGAGTCAAAGAAGACAGACAGAAAAGGCCACATGTCATATGATTTCACTTACATAAAATATCCAAACCAGGCAGATTCTTGGAGAAAGAAAGCAGATTCATGGCTACCAAAACCTTGTGAAAGAAGTGGGAAATGGGGAGTTCTTGCCTAACAAATTTTTTTTTGAAAAAAACTTTTTATTGAGAATTCATACAGGTGTTTTGATCAAATCCATTCCCATTCCCTCCCCTCCAACTCCTCCCATATCGCCCCATCACTTTTTTTTTTTCTGAGAACTTCATGTACTCTTTCTTTTTTTTTTTTACAGTTTTTTTTTGCTACTCTAATATTCCCCCCTCTGAAGAGGTAAGCCTGAAATCTTTTAGAGATTAGATAAAAGCTCCCAAATACTTTTGACATTTTTTTTTTTGTCTTTGAAACAGAGTATATTGCTAAGAGGTCCAAAGATATTTTGAATTTTAGCCAAGAAATTGGCTACTTTTCTTTGGGGTCTTTTTACCCTAACTGCCTAGCCAATTCCTACTTCCTATTCTTATCACACCATCCTCTGAAGAGGTTACCCAAATTGTGGATAGGGAATCAAGACGCAGACCGCTCTGGCTTCTTCCATGCTGAACAGGGATGCAGGGTGTGGCAATTGGGGTACCCCTTCAGTGAGTCTATCTAAAAGACTTCCAAATTACATAACTTTGCATAAAAAAAGCCCTGGACTGGTGAATAGGAGATGTGAAGAAGTAAAGGCAAGAGTTGTTAGCATTACAAGTTCTAAACAGGGAGCCAGAAAACAAGCTCAGACAGGGAACCAGAAAATAGAACAGGGCACATTTCAAATGTTCATATCAGAGTCCATTGGGATTTCTTGACGAGAGCTTCCAAAAGCATCCCTCTGTTGGGTTCCTCCTCATTTTTCTTTTGTCTGCCGAGGCTGGACTTAAGAGTGATGGACTCAGGATTTGTTTTCAGGCACTTTGATAGCTGTTGGAGTGGCTAGAATCAGTGTCAGTTCCCTCTCAAAGGCTTCTAGATAGGGGGAGGAAAAAAAAAATTAGCCATCAGTTTACAACAATAGTGGGTTGTCTCCCTTAGCTACAGGTGGGCACTACAGTACTAGAGACCAAGTTTTGAAGTCTTACGTCTGAGTAGCACTTTCTGCTTAGAAACAAAGTCATTAATGAGAAATGATTGTCTAAATAACATTTTATATGGACTTAAGCCTAATGTCTGAGAAGTGTAATCCCTTGAACTCTTAAAGAATATACTGATAACTTTATTCTTTGGATATACTTCCTGTTTGGTGTTTAAGGCCATACAGTTGGTCCAAATAAACCAATTATTTTTTTACTCTTAAGGTCATTTGAGGATCTGTTCCTCAGGGGTCACATGGGCCTGGGAGGAGCCCCTGGCTCCTTTCTTTTACCAGTTCCATCTATGTGAAGATAAGTCAAAAGGTCCTGCTTGACCATGGCTGGCTTCACTAGGAAGCATAGAGGAAATGTTTCCTCTGAGTTGACCCTCCTCTTTGTAGACTGGACACTGGTTCAAGTCCATCTTGTGGGGTCTCCATGGCCTCCCTGAACAAGAGGACAGGCGACCCACCACAATTACAGGATATTTTGAGAGATGCTCCATAGGCCCCTGGAACTTAATTGACCTTGGAGGTCAAGGAACATAAACCTGTCCTTTAAGGCCCTCTGACCAGATTAGTATAGGCCTCAAAGTATTTGCCTAACAGATTAAAAAAAAAAAAAAAGATTTTTATTTTATGTGCATGAATGTTTGCCTTATGACTATGTGTACCATATACATGCACAGTACCCATGGAGGCCAGAAGAGGGCATCAGATCCCCTGGAACTGGAGTTACAGATGGTGTGAGCTACCATGTGAGTGTCGGGAACTAAACCTGGGTCCTTTGCAAGAGCAGCTACTGCTCTTAACTGTTGAGCCATATCTCCAGCCCCATGATATATGAGAGAAAGAGAGAGAGAGAGAGAGAGAGAGAGAGAGAGAGAGAGAGAGAGATACTGTACATGCTGGCTTCAAACTCCCTATGTAGCTATGATGGTTTGAATAAAAATTGTCCCCCGTAAGCTCAAGCATTGAACACTTGGACAGTTGGTGGTGTTGTTTGGGGAGGTCATGGAACCTTTCAGACGTGTGGCCTTGCTGGAGTAAGCACATCACTGGGGGTGGGCTTTGAGAGTTCATAGTCTTGCCCCACTTCCAGTTGGCTCTCTCCTTGCTTCCTGTGAGTGCTTGAAGATGAGGGTGCTCAGCTTTCTGCCCTGACTCCCTCCTGTCATGCCTCTCTGCCATGATGGACTCTTATTCCTCTGGAGCCATAAGCCCAATAAACTCTTCCTTCTATAAGTTGCCTTGGTTATGGTGTTTTATCACAGCAACAGAAATATAACTAATAGAGTAGCCAAGGATGACCTTGAACTCCTGACCCTCCTGCCTCTACCTTCTAAGTGCTGCTATTACAGGCGTGTTCCACCGTCCTGGGAATGGAACCCAGGGCTTCATGCATGCTAGGCAAGTGCTCTAGCAACAGAGCCACATCCCACCCAGCCCCTTGCTGAACAGATTCTTTATGGGGAGATAAAGTTTTGGAAATAGATAATGGTGATGGGGGTGTTGTGAGAGTATTTAATGTCACTGAATTTTACCCTTAAAGTGCTGAACATGGTGAGTTTCATGTTTTATTAATTTTACTGCATTAAAAAACTAGTAACTATTTATAAAATTAGTTATAAATTAAGACTGGCCATACATTGTTATAAAAGCAGTTTGGGGCTGGGGAGATGGCTTAGCTGGTAAGAATGCTTGCTGTAAAAGCATGAGGACCTGAGTTCAAATCCCCAGAACCCATGTAAAAAAAAAAACCAAGTGTCCTGGTACTGTTAACCTAGACAAAAACCCATGGCTGGGAAAGTCATAGATCCTAGGGAGGCATATGTATTGTTATTGGGCTAAATGGACATGCTGCCCAATTGTCTTCTAAATACTTTGTTTATACCCACAGAGAAGCTTCTTTTTGCAGTGGGCATCAGCTAACTTAGAGACGCCTAACTGGTCAAAGTGCTGAGAATAAGTGACTGTTGAGTGCTCAGGCCTAAATGGGACATCTAGATCAACACACTCCAACCCAAGACACAGCGTACATTGTGAAAGAGGGAATAGAAAGAATGTAAGAGCCAGAGGATGGCGAGGAGAGCTGTAAACTGCTGTCTTCTGGACATGACACGGCCATTGCACTCATGAACTCACTGCAGCTGTGGTTACCCACACAAGACCTGTACAAGGTCACCATAACAAGTCCACGTTCCATCAGGCAGCACTAGTTGGACAGAGTGGGTTAAAAAAAGGAGAGGTCTGGGCTGGAGAGATGGTTCAGCAATTAAGAACACTGACTTCTCTTGCAGAGGACCCAGGTTTGAGCCCCAGCACCCACATGGTGGCTATGAACCATCCTTAACTCCAGTTCCAGGGGAATCCAAAGCCGTCTTCTGACCTCCGCAGTACTGCACAACAGGGTGCACTCACATACATGTGGGCAATACACTCATACACACAAAATAAAAATAATAAATAAATTTTTTTTTTAAAAAAAGGAGAGGTTGTAAAGGTGGGAGAGAGCATGGTGGGGAGTGTAGAGGGGTGGCAGGAGGAACTTGGGGGTGGGTATTATGGTGGTTTGAATGAGAAATATCCCCCATAGGCTCAAGCATTGGTCCCAGTTGGTGGTTCTGATTGGGGAGGTCATGGAATCCTTAGGAAGTGCAGCTTTGCTGGGGGAAGTGTGTCACTGGGGGCGGCCTTTGAGAGTGCACAGCCTCACTCCACTTCTAGGTTCGCCCCCCGCCATGCACGCCCCCATTGTGTTTGCTGTTGGAGATGTGAATTCTCAGCTTTGGGTTCCTGCTTCCATGCCTCCAACCACGCCTCGCCCACCATAATGGACTCTTACCCCTCTGGAACCATAAACCCAAGTAAACGCTGTCTTCCATAAGTTACTCTTGGTTATGATATTTTATTACAGCAACAGAAAAGTAACGAATACAGTTTTGATCCAGATACATGGTATACATGTATGAAATTGTCAAAGAAATTTTCAACTAAATAAAAATATTTATTTATATATTTAAATGTTTTAAAATATTAAAAATATATTTATATATCTCACAATATATAAATATAAAGATACTTTAAAATAACTAAATTAATAATAAAAATGAAAATACAGCCAGGTGTAGCTGTCCTGTGCACCTGTAGCCCCAGTGGTGTGATGGAGTGTAGGCATGAGGATGGCTGGGTCTGCTGGCCACCAACCAAGTTCCAGTTCAGTGAGAGACCTTGTCTCAAGGGAATAAAGGCAGAGAATGATGGAGTGGGACACCCAATGTCCTCTTCTGACCTTCATGTGCATGCATATCTGCACACATATGTGTGCATACACCATACACTCATACACACAAAGAGAAAGCAGTTTTATCAAGATACAGTCCAAAGATGTAGTTCAATTGTACTGTGGGAAATACTATAGGGCAGGATGAGATACTGCAGCCATGTCTGGATTCTGAAGACTGCCTTGGAATTAGTTCCTTTTCCCATCACTGTGACAGAATGTCTGGCATAAACAACTTGGGAAAGTTTTATTTTGGCTCAAGTTTTTCAGAAATCTTAGCCCATAGTCTTTGGCTCTCAGCCCATGTGAGGCAGCACATCACAGTAGTGGGTGTTGCAGAAGAGTGTTTTTCATCTCTTGACAGGAAGCAGAGAGAGTAGCTCACATCATGGTGGACAGGAAGCTGGGTGAAACAACAGGAAGAGTCCTGAATATGCCCTTGGTGTCCTAGTTCCTCCAACCATGGCCTACCTTCCACAGTTCCACCAGCTCCCAACAGTCTATCCAAATTTTGAATCACCAGTGGATGAAACCATTAGTTAGGTCAGAGACCTTCCAATTTAACTGACTTTGCAAACAATCTTATAGACACACTCAGAAATATGCTTTATGAATCTCCCAGGTGACTTTCAATCCATTCAAGTAGATAGTAAAGACAAACTATTCCCGGGGCAGGGGAAATGGCTTAGTGAGGAAAGTGCTTGCTGTGTAAGGGTGAGGAACTGAGTTCAGATCCCCAGCACCCATGCAAATGCTGACTGGGTGTGGCAGCCTGTCTGTAATCCCAGAGCATGGGAAGTAGAGACAGGCAGGCTGGGTGCAAGCTGGCTCTCTAGATTTGCAGAATTGACAATCTCCACACCCACTAAGAGACCCTGTCTCAATATATAGAGTGAAGAGTAATCAAGGATGACACCTGAGATCAATCTCTGGACTTCACATGCATGAGCACATGTGTACACAGGTATCCCACACATTCACTCACACACATGTGAGCACATACACATGTACATACGTATCACACACACTTTCATAACTTCCCTGTAACTGCATTTATGGCCACATGTACTTTCTAAATAAAAGGTTATTCTGTATGGCCTCCCTGAAGGTCATCTTTCGCCTCTGCAGTGACAGAGGTGGCAGGATACAGGGTTCTGCACTGAGAATGAACTGGGGAGGGTATAGGACACTCTTAGGTGGGTTCTCTCCTGTGGGACTAAATGGCCCTAATTACTTTTTGTTGCTGTGATAAAACGGCAGGACCAAAGGCATGGAAGGAAGGATTGTCCGTAATGGCAGGAGGGGCATGGTGGCGGGAGGTGGCTGGAGCAGAAAGCCAAGAGCTCACATCTTCAAGCACACACAGGAGAGAGAGGAAAAGGGAAGTGAGACGAAGCTATGAACTCTCAAAGCCCACCCCCAGTGACGTACTTCCTCTAATAAGGCTGTAGCTCCTAAACTTCCCCAAACAGTATCACCAACTGGAGACCAAATGTATAAATACATGACCTATGGGGGACATTTCTCCTTCAAACCACCACAACAAACTCATACCAGCTTCTGAGCTCAAGTACAGAAATTGAGTTCTTCTGGTCCACCAAGCCTAGGTTTAGGTTGTTAGGTTTTGTTTTTTTTTTTTTTTTGTGTGTGTGTGTGTGTGTATTTATGCACACCCCAGAGATCCTCCAGTGTCTGCCTCCCCAGTAATGGGATTATAAACACATACCACCATATCCGATGCTTTTTTAAAATATTTTTATTTTATGCATATGAGTGTATTGTCTGCATGTATGTGAGTACACCCGTGTCATGCAATGCCGTGGAGGTCAGAAGAGGGTTTCAGATTCCCCTGGAACTGGAGTTAAGGACGGTTCGTAGCCACCATGTGGGTGCTGGGAATCGAACCCAGGTCCTCTGCAAGAGTAGTCAGTGGTCTTAACCGTTGAGCCATCTCTCCAGCCCCATACCCAGTGCTTTTTAACAGATTCTGGTGATTAAACTCAGGTCCTCATGCTTGCAAGGCAAGCACTTACTGATTGAGCCATCTCCCCAGTTGGTTAGTTCTCTGCTGTGTAAGTAGGCTGGCCTTGAACTCAAGAGCTTCCTAAATACCAGGATTACAGACTTGTACCACCATGCCCATTTCCCCTCTCAAATCATTTAAGCTTCCATATTCCCTCCAAACTTGGGTCTACTCACCAAGGACCTGGGACTATTTAAGGTAGACTGACAAGCATGCCAGCTCTAACTCTGAAACGTCTAGCAAATCCACAGGACACACCTTTGAGAAATCCAGGGCTGTGTTTTCAGCTGGTAAGCTTTTGTTTACTTGTTCTTACTGGGCCGGGGGTTCAAAGATTATCAAGGGAGGAAGAAATTGGGAAATGGGAAATCACATTTGCATGCTATCAGATTTTGAAAAATAAATACTTAGCATATGATATTTATTTCCCTAGTCCAAATGCAAATTAGGACAGCGATTCAAGGGGGGGGGCCACAAACAGCCTTCTTTTATAAAAGGCAATTACTGTGTAAGATTTCATTTTTAAATGGCAGCTTTTATGGTCTAGCCCTTTGGAGAAGAAGTTGAAAGCGAGCCAAGCTTGTGACGGAGGTGGTGAGGAGCAAATAGCTAATTTATTCGTTCACTCTCTTTCTTTTTTACATTTATTTATGTATTTATGTAGGTGTGTTGGAGGTGTGTGTGCATGCCACAGCACACACACAGAGGTCAAATGACAACCTTCAGGAGTCAGTTCTCTTCCTCCACCATGTGGGTCCTGGGGAGAGAACTCAGGTCGTCAGATGTGACGGCAAGCACCTCTACCCACTGAGCAATCTCACAGGCCCATGTTCTTGTTTGCAAGAGGTAAACTTGGTCAGCAAGAAAGTCAAAGCCATGCGCCCCCCCAGCACACTAGCAGTTTGATAGGTTTATGTCTCTGTGTGGACCCAGCCACATTGCTAATCAACCAACACTGGTTCAACACTATGCCTTGACCTTGAAGGTTGAGACTGACTGCATAGATTTCCCTCATATAAATGGGACAACTGCTAACTTGGTGAGCCCCACCACCACCACTGCTGGACCCTCAAATGCAGTGACAGACCCTCACTACAACATTGGTACAGGTCGCTGGCTAATGCATATGATTGCTGGTACAATAGCCACTTTGTCCATCAGTGCCCAAATGGCCTCTCTTGGACCAGCTTCCAATGGAAAAATTTGATTGGCTACATCTGATTGGTCAACCTTAGATCACATAACCTCAGGGTAGTACCAAGGGAAGCTTGGAAAGGGACTGTCAACTTAAAAAATTTATTTTTAGTTATGTGTGCATGTCTGTGTATGTGAGTATATGTTTATGAGTATGGGTGCTCACATAGGTCAGAAGACATCAGATCTCTTGGAGCTGTAGTTACAGGTGGCTGTGGACTGCCCAATGTGGATGCTGGAAACTGAACTTGATCCTCTGGAAGAGCAGTAGGCACTCTTAAACCCTGAGCCATCTCTCCAACTCAAGCTTTTTTGTTGTTTGTTTGTTTTTGTTTTGTTTTTAATGTGAAAGATAGGCTTCAAAAACTCTAAGAGGAGATCTATGATTTTCCCCAGCCCAATTAGTGCATCTGTCGACTCTTACCAGAGAAAGTTCTTGAAGCAGATCGTGATTAACACAGAGATCCATCACTAGTCAATGTGTAGAGAACAAGAGACCACAGAGTCTCATTCCTAAATGGGTCACCTATATTGCACCCTCTCCTCCCAAGGCTCAGGGATCATTGCAGAAGAGGGGGCAGAAGCATTGTAAGAGCCAGAGGAAGTTGATAAACACAAGGAAATTATGCTGTCTGGACACTGTGGGGTAGTTGCATATAATGAACCCATAACACTTATGACAGCATGCACAAGATCTGTGCAAACCCAAGCCAGACAGGATGCAGCATGCATAGGGGAGGTGGACAGGAAGCCCCAACCCTAGCTGAGGAGCTATTGGCAGTTGATAGATGCTGGGAGAGGGCAAGTCAGTTTTCCTTACTGGTGTGACCCCTGGTAGGTTGCTCAGACTCCAAGGGATAATCTGATATCCAAGAGCACTTGGGAAGCACAGATTAGACTTATATCCCTTTTTTAAAAAAAAAAGGAAAAACAATGATAGAATATATGAAGCTGAGGGAGTAGTAAGGTGCCAGTGGAGGGTGTCTAAATATGATCAAAATACATTGTATGAAATTCTCAAATTAATAAAACTATATTTATTCTAGGCCAGCTGTGGCTACCAGGAGACCATGTCTCAAAACCAACCAAACAAACACACAAAAATGAACCAAACAAAAGACTCCAAAAACAAAACAAAATTATATTTAAAAAACTCTAAGAGGGGCCAGTGGGATGGCTCAGTAGGTAAAGGTACCTGCTGCTAAGCCTGATGACCTCTGCTCAACCCCTAGGGCCCACAATAATGGAGGGAGAGAACTGACTCTGTGGGTTATCCTCTGACTTTCACTTCCACATGTTTGCTGTGGCACACACACACACACACACACACACACACACACACATACACACATAAAATTTAAAGAGGGAGATAGCTCATACAGTCAAGTGCTTGCTGTGTAAGCCTGCTGTCTTGTTGATCCACAGAATTTATGTAGAAAGCTGGTCGTGGTGGCACATACTTGTAATCGCAGCCCAAGGGAGGTGAGCACAGGATGATCCCTGGGGCTCACTGGTCAGTCAGTAAGCCTACTCAAGGAGAAGCAGGCCAGTGAGAGACCCTGACCCAAAAACTAAGGTGGATAGTATCTGAGGAATGACACCCAAGGTTGACCATTGACCTTGGGTGCACACACACACACACACACACACACACACACACACACAAACAAAAGCAGATGCATGGGTGACCATTAAGCACATGAAAAGTAATAGTCATTGTTAATAGCGAGGGAGTTGAAAATTAAAACCACGGTGATATACAGCTATTCTCTCACTCTGAGTGATAAAATAAAAAAAAGACTGATAATTATGGCTTGGATAGGAAGTGTTCCTCAAAAGGTTCACTTGTTGAAAGCTTGATCCTCAGCTGTTGGATCCAACCATTGAGGGGTGATTGGATCATGAGGGATCTGACACACTCAATGGACTAACTGACCCGTGGGTTCCACTTTTTCTCTCGGTGCAGTCACTGCGGGTGGCGGCTCCCTTTGACCAAGGTCAGCTATCTTGCTAAACAGGCTTCTTGCATTGGTTCTTCAAAGATGGTGCTTGTGCTCTCCCCTGAGGGGTAGCGATGGTGTTCTGGCACTACCTCAAGTTCATGGATTGCATATACCTTACCCACAGCTTCATGAGTCGCCATTACACACTCCTCAAATGATCATAATTCTGTAGATCTCAACATAGTCCTCATTTCTAACCATACTCAACTCTTCTCCCAGAGTTGTACTTAAATTGAAACCATCTGGTACCAAGGTGGGTCACCTGCCTAAGCCAATCAGATTTTGCCCAGGTTGGTCTAATCAGAAAAGAGCATTGAATGCTTCATGGGAAAGTATTCTCTCATCCTCCATGGAAAGAAACAAAGATCCTCACTTAATATTAAGAGTGCTGGAGACTCAGGATCAAAAGCTAGGCAGTTTATTTTACCACTTTGCATGGCTGGGTGTCAACCTGGAGGTGCTCTGACTGAGCACAGAGAACAGTCTTTAAGCCCTAATTGTCACCTTCCACTCTTCTTACAGAGTAATTGGGAGGGTGTAATCTCACACATCATACAGGTCTTTCCCTCTGTTGCTTACTTTTGTCTTTTTCTTAACAAGAACCATTTGTGGGTTCATCTCCAGGGTTATATCCCATTTATTTTAAAGCTTGTCAGATGCAGGACCTGGTAGCAAGCTTTGCTGTTAATTTTCTACTCTGAAATTCTAGGTTTGGGGGTGGGGAGCTTAGCAGAATGTGGGTGAGTGGGATAGCCACACCAGCAGGCATTAGCAGGTCTCTAGTGCTTCTGTTCATTTGTACCTGGACAAGCTGGCTTGAGGCACTCTTGAAAATGAGCCTCAGATTGAGCTTGAAATTGAGCCTCAATTTCTCATATCTGCCAGAATGAGAAGGAAGGTGCCCATGGCTTCAGGTCTCCTGGCAGCCGTCTTGTGACCATGAGGGGAAACCAACATGAGGAGAAAGTCAAGTAGAGAGAGATGAGAAATCAGTGGGGAAACTGAGGCAGAGTCTCAGTTTATATTCTCAGAGGGCTATTCTACAGGACTTCCATATCTTAAAATAGCAAATGTTCCTCATACTTAGCCACATTGACCTTTTTGCCATTTGTGAAATATACCTTCAAGAAACTTATTAAAGACAGTGACCCTTTCCTTTCCTTCTCTTTTTTCCCTAGGAGATTCTGCTTTGTTCTTTGCCCATTAGCATTTCTCTCTTTGCTATACAATGGATGGGATCACTTCTAGAATGAAAATCTAGTGCTTATCTTCCATGGCAGCCTTTATAATCACGCATCTTTTTGCCCCTGAGCCCGCCTCCATCTTTAACGTGTCAGCAATCCAGCTCCCTGGAAGAATGTACTGGAGCAGGATTGTTGAATTGGGCTAATTAAAGATGTGTATCGCTAGAGGAATTGTCTCTTTGGAACCGAAAAATTAATTATGTTTCTTTAGCCTGGTGACCAGATGCAGAAAACAAACCAACAGATACCCATAATTCTTTTCTAGCTGCACTTCTCCCAGAGAATGGTCTCCAGTCCCGCTATCAGAGGATGACCAGCCCATAAGTTCTAAAGAAACGGACTTCAGACATTCAAAGTTGCCCTGGCAATGATCATTTGGTTCCCAAGATGTGAAACTGGGAAGGAGACCAGTTTAGGAGACCAGTTAGGAAGCCAGCAACTGGAAGGCTGAGAGGATCATGTGCCAAAAATGGGCTCAGACTCTGCCAGTCAAAAATGGATGTGTTGGGCCTGTGAGATGACTCGGGAGGAAGAGATACCTGATGCCAAGTCTGAGGTCCTGAGTTTGATCCCTGGAACCCACAGGGTGGGAGGACAGAGTCAACTTTACAAGCCTGACCTCCACATTTGCACATGCATGGGTGCATGAGTACATGCACGAGCACACACACACACACACACACACACACACACAGACACACACACAGAGTGAATAAATAAATAAATAAATAAATGCAATAAAGAATTTTAAAAGAGAAATGGATGTGTTGGTTGGCATCAAAATAGAAAAATGAGGGCTGGAGAGATGGATTAGTTGGTAAAATGTTTGCCTCACAAACATAAGATCCCCAGAACCCACATAAAAGAATCTAGGCATGGTAGTACACACTTGTAGTCCCAGAGCTGGGAAGGCAGAGAAAGATGGACACCTAAGCTCACTGGCCAGCCATCCTAGCCTATTTGGTGAGCTTCAGGACAATGAGATGCTGTCTCAAAGGAGGTGACGGCTCTCCTGAAGATTACACCCAATTTTGTCCTCCAACCTCCATACACACATGCACCGTGTGCACACGCTCAATTAAAAAAAAAAAAAGGAGACTGCGTCAAAGTGCTGAGAGCCATTTATATGAATCTCTTACCCCAAGGTTCAGGGGCCATCATGGAAGAGGGGGTGGAAAGAAAGTAAGAGCAAAGGATGGGGAGGAGAGCTGTGAAGTGGATCTGGGTGGGTGGCACATACCTTTAACCCCAGCACTCAGGAGGCAGAGGCAGGTGGATCTCTGTGAGACTGAGGCAGCCTGCTCTACATAGGGAATTCCAGGCTGACTGAGGCTACAGAGAGACCCTATCTCAAAAATAAAATAAAGTAGGTATATTAGTCACTTTTCTGTTGCTGTGATAGAAGCCACCACAGTAGGAGACTGGAAATGTGGCTCAGCCATTAAAGGCTTTGGTTAACAACCAAAAGATAAGGGGAAAATGCTTGAGAAAGACACTGACAGCAACCTCTGGCCTCCACAAGCATTCACATACACGTGTACATACTTTCCCAATATACACACACCATATAAACACACACAAATATACACATGAAACAAACAAGATGTGAATTTCTTGAGAACAAAACCCACCTGAGTTCATTTAAAAAAAGTTATCAGAAATACCCACTTTGAGATCTGGACAGATGGATCAGAGGCTAAGAGTACTTTCTGCTGTGGCAGCGCACCTGAGTTTGGTTCCCAGGACCCACATCAGGCAACTCAAAACCATCTGTAACTCCAGCTGTGGGGAATCTGATGCTCTCTCTGGCATCCATGAAAATTGCAGTCATGTGTATATACCCATACACAAACACATACATACACATAATTAAAAATAAAAATAAGAGGGCTAAGGCTATATAAACTGAGAATGCCATGAAGCACCTCTTGCTATTCTGTGTGGCTGTTGGGAAGTCACAGGATCTATATTTGAGTGTGGACTTTTCAGTGCGGGGGGTGTGTGTGTGCCCACTCTTCTGTAAAAAAAAAAAACCACAAAACTCCACCCTGTGCTCTGTTAGCAAGCCCAATGAACTCATTAGGACTTAAAAAAAAAAGAACAGAGCTTATGGAAACCTTCATTCATTATTCCACCAAAGCTGAACCCCATGTTGGCAAATCCTTCGGTCTTTGATTTCTTATTCCTATTCCCAACCCCTTAAACTTCATTGTGTGTGTGTGTGTGTGTGTGTGTGTGTGTGTGTGTGTGTATTTTGTCTTTTTTGAGACAGGGTCTCTTTGTAGTCCCAGCTGTCCTGGAACTCACTATGTAGACCAGGTTGGCCTCGAACTCACAAAGATCCGCCTGCCTCTGCCTCCCAAGTGCTGGGATTAAAGGTGTGCACCGCCACGCCTGGCTGTATATATATTTTTATGTAACCTGCTTCAAGTTATTTATGGAAAAAATGTGTTAAAATTGCTTCTCTTTGGAATAAAAAAATAAAATCTTCAAAAAAGAAAGAAAGAAAAGGACAAATAATAATAAAGGACATGATGGGGGGTGGAGTGTAGGAAGGTGGAGGTGGAAAAGGGTGGGAGGGGTCTGACTATGATTAAAATACATTGTAGGAAATTCTTGAATCAGTACAAATACTTAAAAAAGTAAAAGTAAATCTTAAAAAAAAAAAAAAAAAGAATCACCCAGGGCTCCTTCCAAATCTTTCCCAGTGGGTTCCCCAGGCAGGTCATTTGTAAAGTTAGGAAGACAATCCACAAGATCAGCCCTACTTCTGACAGTATCGCAAGCTCAGGAGTCTCTAAGACCACCCTCAGGTTGACTATTTAGTGGACTTTCTCAAGTTATGGAAAGTTGTGATCCTCAAGTTATAGTTGATTACGCCAGAAAATATATAGATTAAAATTGCCAAGTGAAGGGTTGGAGAGATGAGTCAGTGGTTAAGAGCACTGGCTGCTCTTGCAGAGAATGTGGGTTCAGTTCCCAGCACCCACACAATGGCTAACAACTGTCTGTAACTCCAGTTCTAGGGGATCTGATGCCTCTTCTGGTCTCCAGGGGCATTGCATGACATGGTTGTTCTTATATACATGCAGGCAAACACACCTACACATAAAATAAATAAATCTTTAGTTGTTTTAAAACCCAACCGAGTGAACAGGCTAAGAGACCAAGTCTGGGAAAGTTCTAGACACAGATCCTCCAATTGTTCCATCACAGTGTGTAGCATTAACTCTCCCAACAGTAACATGTGACCAATACTGTGGATATTGCTAACCAGAGAGGCTCCCCTGAGCCTTGGTGCCCAGAGTTGGTTTTGTATTGTTTTTGATGCATGTCTCACTATATAGCCTAAGATGGATTCTCCTGCCTCAGTCTTCCTGGTGCTGGGAGTATACCATCAAATCTGGCTTATTACTCTCTCTCTCTCTCTCCCTCCCTCTCTCTCTCTCTCTCTCTCTCTCTCATCTCCTCTCTCTGTCAGTGTGGGTGTAGGTGTGTATTCAAACCCAGGGCTTCATGTACTATCAGGCTATCACTGAACAATACCTCCAATACCTCACTGGGGGGTTTTACGCAGATGCTCTACCACTGAGCTACACCCACAGCCCTTCACTGAAGGATTCTATCTAGGCGGTCTATGGCTGAGCCATACTCCCAACCCCCCCTTTTTTAAAATTGCTGATCAGTCGTCCAAATGTACCTACCAATGCTGTACATCACCCATTGTCCAGATGATGGATATTTGAGATTATTGTAGTGTGGGGCAGTTGTAGTAAACCTACTGAGAATGAACCTTTACAGGCTGTAGGATCTGTGCACAGTCTCTCCTGCCTCCTGAAGGGACTTTCTGGGCCAGTGGCCAGGGTGGACTTTAGTAGACAGCAACAATTTTCCAAAATGGTGATCTTGATTTATTCTTTGGCAGTTGTTCAGACCAATGTCTTGTAATGAGTAGGAACAAATAGATCTTAAGTCCTGTAGAAGTGGGTTCATGTGCTGGGATAGGCACCAAGGACCAGGACAGAAGCTTGTGTAGCTCTTGTCCACCACACTTGACTTTTAGGAACGGATATGCAGACAGGGTTTCCTCAAGACGGACTGGACTCAGCATCCATTTCAATACCTTGCTTCATTACTATGACAAACTACCTGACAAAAGCTATGTAAGGAAGGAAGGGCTTCTTGTGGCTCACAGTTTAAGGATGCAGTTTATCATGGTGGGAAGGCATGGTGGCAGGAGTGTGAGGCAGCTGGTCACATGCATCCACAGTCAGGAAGCAGAGATGAATATTGGTGCTCAGCTCACTTTCTCCTTTTTATTCAGTCCAGGGCATCAGCCCAGGGGATGTGTGGCCCACATTCAAGGTTGGTTTCCCAGTTCAATTAACCCAGGTTAGAAACTTCCTCATATACACCCACAGAGATTTATTTCAGTGGTGATTCTACATCCCATGAGGTAGACAGTTGAGATTAACCACCTGTGGCTCCCATATGCACACACTGCACATACATTGTGTCTTCTTGGCTAAATGGGAAAAAACTTTCAGTTCACCCCAGATGGGGAACCAATGACAAGACCAAAGTAACAATTACACCAAAATCCAACTTGGTGAACCAATGAGTTTATTGGGGTTACTTAAGGAGCAGAAATGACTCAAAGACAGCTGCACCACCCAAAGTCCCCCCCCCCAACGTGGGTGATGACTCAACAGAAGCTAGAAACCTGGAGGTCTCTGCATGATTTTGCAGGCAGCTGGGCAGATGAGAGTGTCTCCTCTCCTCAGAGTCCTACTGATTATATAACCTTGGATAAAGAAGAACCTTGGGCATCTGTTCAGTTTCAGTGACTTCCTAAGACTTCTGAGTTGTAGTTTCAGAGTCTTAATGAACCTCACTTTAAAATTTCCTGAGTCTTTTAAAAATTTTTATTTGTTTACTTTCAATTTATGTGTACAACATGAGTGCGGGAGCCTGGGGAGTCCAAAAGAAGGCTTCAGATCCCCTGGAGCTACATGCAGTTGTGAGCAGTCATGTGGGTGCTGGGACCTGAACCCCAGTCTTCTGTAAGAGCAGTAAGCACTCTTAACCACGGAGTCATCTCTCCAGCCCCTGAACTTCCTAATTTAAAAAAATTATTTATTATTTTATGTGTATGAATGTATTACCTACATTCTTAAGTAGTAAGTGCACCTGTGTCATGAAATGCCTGTGGTTAGAAGAGGGCATTGGATTCCCCTGAAACTGAAGTTACAGATGGTTGTTAGCTGCCATGTGGGTGTTGTGAACTGAATCTGGGTCCTCTGCAAAAGCAGCCAGTGGTCTTAACTGCTGAGCCATCTCTTCAGTCCCATGAACTTCCTAAATTTTAATGAGCTTCTAGTATGTCATGTCTCAACTCATAGGAAATTGCTATATAACACGTTAACACAAATATACACATTTTCCTTTCTTCCTCCTCTTCTTCTTCCCTCTTCTCTCTGTCTCTGTCTCCCTGTCTCTGTCTCTCTCTTTCACACACACACACACACACACACACACACACACACACACACACACACACACACACATATTTCTTGGTGCCTTTGTCACAAAAGGGTAGCAGAGTGCCTCTCTTCCAAGTCTGGAGAGCACAGAGAGTTCAAAATGTGCAGTATCTCTCTGTCTTCTTACCAGATCCTGGCTTAGTTCAGGCCAACTGTGTTGGGAGTCAACCGTAGCAGCCACATCCTTGGGAGTTGTCCTAGTTTGTTCCTTCATTGCTGTGACAAAACATTCTGACCACTTCCATTCTGACCACTACCAACTTGGGGAGGAAAGGGTTTATTTATCTTACATCTCCCAGGTCACAGTTCATCAGGGAGCCCAAGGTAGGAATGCAGGGCAGGAACGTGGAGGCAGGAGCTGGAGCACAGGCCATGGAGGAGCACTGCTTACTGGCTTGCTCCTCTGGCCCCTGCTCAGCCTACTTTCTTATGCAACACAGGCCCACCTGCCCAGGGGTGGCACCACCCACAGTGGGCTGGGCCTTCCCACATCACTCAATAATCAAGAAGATGCCCCATGGACATCCACAGGCCAGTCCAATGAAGGCGATTCCCCAATTGAGGCTCCCCCAACCCAGATGTGTCAAGTTGACGCTAAAGCGATCCAGCACAGGAGTGAATTAGAGATTTTGGATATTGGGGATCTTAGGGAGAGAATAAGGCAGACCAAACTCCTCATTTACAGATAAATTGCTAAGGGGGTAGGGGGACAGGCTCCTTGCCAGCTACTCTGCTTAAGAGCGCTGGCTGTCAGATAAGGAGCAGTGGCTAAAGGTTTACAATTAATGTAATGAATGTCATATCGTGGGCACCCTGCAAAATTGCCAGCTTAGGAAGGCTAAAGTGAGATCTTGTTGGCTCATGTTTTAAGCTCTATGATTAACCAACAACATGACTTGAAGTCACAAAAAGGGTTAGGAATAAATACTCTCAGCCAGCTCCAGGGGATCGCTGGTGTTTGCAGTGGAACGTGGGGAGAGTGTCAAGATTCAGTTGCTACCTGCCTGGTCTTGAGAAGACAGGGCAAGGGGCTGGGGAGGTGGCTCAGTGGTTAAAGTGCTTGCCTTGCAAGCATGAGGACCTGAGTTTAAATCCCCAGAACCCATGTAAAGATGGGCACCATAGTGCATGTGTAGAATCCCAGCACACCTATAGCCAGATGGGAATGGAGACAGGAGGGTCCCGAGCCTTCAGGTCAGCTAGACTGGCACATGTCATGCCGAAACAAGAGACCCTGTCTCAAACAAGGTGGAAGCAGAACACATGAAGATGTTCTCTACATGTGTGCTGTGGCATGTGCCTACCTGTACTCATTCTTCACACACCACACAGCACATGCACCTCTCTCTCTCACACACACATCTCTCTTTTTCTCACACACATCGTATATACATATACTTCTCTCTTACATGCACAAATCACACATCACACACATCACACATATATACCTCTCTCTCACACACATCACACACACACATCTGTCTTACACACATCTCTCATATTACACCACATGCACCTCTCTCTCTAACACATACACACATACACACACAGCACTTCTCTCTCTCTCTCTCACACACACACACATACACACACACACAGACATACATGGATTTTAAAAGCAAGGACATAAGACAAAACAAAGAGTAACACATTGGACCCCAGATCACTCCATGTGGACACAGGATACCCTCATCATGGTAATTTTTACATGGCTGGGATGGAGAGATGGCTCAGTGGTTAAGAGCACTGGTTGCTCTTGTAGAAGACTGGAGTTTGGTTCCCAGCATCCACATGGTGGCTAACAACTTTCTGTAACTCCAGATCCAGGGGAATCCAACGTCCTCTTCTGGCCTCCAATGCACTTACATACATGTGGGCAGAACACTCATATACATAAAATAAAAATAAATAAAATACAACAAAATTTTAATTGAAAGGAATTGTATGTATGTGGTATATGCCTTCACTATATGCATGTGAGTGTGCAGTTGTATGCACTCAGAGGCCAGAGCTGGGCTTCAGATATCTTCCTCTATTGCTCTCTGTCTTGCTGCCTTCACCTGGTGTCTCTGGCCATATAGTTCTCATGGTCTCCACGCCCCCAGCCCTGGCGCTACAGGTCTGTATCACCATGACCAACTTTTTATGTGGGTGCCGAGGATTCAAACTCAGGTCCTCATGCTTGCAGACCAAGACCCTTAGCCCCTGAGCCATCTCCCGAGCCTGTGGACCCTGTCTTTCATGGCTCTTTTTCTGTTTTGCATTTGTTTCTGAAAGCCTGCTCTCAGTTCTGTGTGCAATTTATGAGTGCACACGTAAAATCATGGCTGGATTATACGTGCGCACATAAAACCTGGTGACTTTCAGAATCTCATTAATTTTTAGTTTGGTAAATCCCCTCCCCGGATCAACTTGATAAAGAAGAGGCTTGATCTTGAAGAAATGAGTGGCCGTGCATCTGCCTGCTGGAGCATTGCTTAATTATGAAACACCCTTAATTATGACTTTGCATCCACTATCTTTTGCTAGTTAGCACATGGGTTAGCTACAGGAACTTCCATGGATCATTCTCTGATGGTTGGAAGGTGAAACGTCCTCCTGTTGGGTGACTTTTCCTGGGGAACTGTGAACAAATGTCTACTCACTCCAGATAGGGAATGTAGCAAATCTAGCAAAGTCCAGTTTGACAGATAAGTTCATTGAGGTTGAGGTTATATATGACTCAAAGGCAGCTGCATCACTAAAAATACTCACCCCTGCATGGGTCACAACTCATTAAAACTGTTTCCTATTGGGCTGAGAGATGGCTCGGCAGTTAAGAGCGGGTACTGCTCTTGCAGAGGACCTGAGCTTGGTTCCCAGTACCTATATCAGGCAGCTCACAACTGTTTGTAGCTCCAGCTCCCAGGAATCTGACACCTTCTTCTGGCCTCTTTGGGGATTACACTCGCATATGCACACACCCCCGCCCACATGTATGGGTAATTAAAAATATTTAAAACTTATTTTAGGTCACAAGTGTTTTGCTTGCATTTATATAAGTGCACCACTTGTGTGCCTGGTGACTGCAGAGGCCAGAAGAGGGCATTGGATCCCCTGGTACTGGAGGTAAGGACAGGTGTTAGCTGCCATGTGGGTGCTGGGAACAGAACCTAGGTTCTCTGCAAGGGCAGCCAGTGCTCTTATCCTCTGAGCCATGTCTCCAACCCCAATAAAATAAATCTTTTTGTTTTTGTTTTGAGACAGGGTTTTCCAGTACCCACAGCTGGCCTGGAATTCACTATGTAGACCAGGCTACAGAAATCCACCTGTTTCTGCCTCCCAAGTACTGGGATTTAAGATGTGCGTACCATGCCTGGTTGCTTGTTTTTGAGATAGAGTCTTGGACTTACTACATATGTAAGGATGACCTTGAGCTTCGGATCCTTCAGCCTCCCCTTTCTGAGTGCTGGAATGATAGGCATGTTGTCTACCACATCTAGTTTATGCAGTGCTAGGATTGAGCTCAGGGCTTCATGCATATTAAGCAAGCACTCTACAAACTGAGCCACATCCATAGTCTGTCACATGAGTTCTATGTTATAGAACTGGGAAATGTTTCTGGGAACATCAGGGCAAATTGAAGGCTAGGAGATGCAGTCTTATGACTCCTAATTCATGACCAAATAGAGAAAGTGAAATACAATCCTCTGGCCAATCCCATGGGATGTCTATCTCTAATGACCCACCTCCAGCCTCCCGAGGCCAGCAGCCTCCAAACAGGACATGGTGGATCTTCCTCACCACTGAGCTTCCAACATCTTGGTCTCACTTTAAAAAATAGAGTATCTTGGGACTGGAGGGATGGCTCGACAGTTAAGAGCACAGACTGTTCTTACAGAGGACCCTGGGTTCAAATCCCAGCACCTACATGGCAGCTAACAGCAGTCTGTAACTCTAGTTCCAGGGGATCTGACAGCCTTCTCTGACCTCCGTGGGCCTTGCATGACATGGGTGCACTTACCTACATGCAAGCAATACACTCATACACATAAAATAAAAATAATAAATAAAAAATTTAAAAATTTAAAAAATTGAATCTTTTATTTATTCTTTGACAGTGTCATGCACACAAACAATGTATTTAGATTATATTTACCCCAATTCCTAGTCCCAGACTTCTTCCAGACACCCTCAACCTCCTGTCATGTCCTCTACTTTTTTTTTTTTTTTCCGATACCATTGAGGCCAATTGGGCTGCCTGATGGAATGTTGGTTGATCTTGCTGGCTTGACTTGTGCAAGTGATCCAAGCTGCAGCGAGCCCATGAGTGCAGTGGCCATGTCATGTCCCAAAGACAGCATTTCACAGCTCTCCTCCCTGTCTTCTGGCTCTTCCATTATTCCTGCCCCTTCTTATGTTCCCTGAGCCTTGCTGGGGTGAAGGACAGGGGATGTGATCTCGATTATTCCATTTAGGGCTGAGTGTTCAATAGTTACTTCTCAGCATGTTGACAGTTATGTGTTCCTGCACTAACTGCTGACCACTGCAGAGAGAAGCTTCTTTGGCCAAGGTTTAGGGCAGCACTAATCTATGTGTAGAAGTATGTAGAAGGTAGTTTGACAACATGTTCATTTAGCAAGACAACTGTAGTAGGTCCTCCTGCAGAGTTAGTTAGGGGCAATCATGATGGATATGATTCAAGATGGCTGCAGTTATGTCAAGCTGAGTCCAAAGGCTTCACCTCCAGTTACCTTCGCCCTTGGGAATAGCTTTTAAAATGTTGACTTGGAGGGGACACAAAAAAGAATAGAAAGAAGGGAAGAAGAGAGGCAGGGATGGAAGGAGAACTTTGGGTTTCCTTTTGACACCTATTTCAACCTATCACCAGAGTTCCTGCCTAGAATCCCCCAGTGAGGGGCTGGGGTGTGGCTTAGTGGTAGAGCACCTACCTAGAATCCCCCAGTGAGGGGCTGGGGTGTGGTTCAGTGGTAGAGCACCTACCTAGAATCCCCCAGTGAGGGGCTGGGGGTGTGGCTCAGTGGTAGAGTACCTGCCTAGAATCCCCCAGTGAGGGGCTGGGGTGTGGCTCAGTGGTAGAGCACCGGCCTAGAATCCCCCAGTGAGGGGGCTGGAGGTACTTTGACATTTGCTTATCTGTGTGAGGCCCTGAATTCAATCCCAGCATCATAATAAATAAATAAAAAGGCAATAAACTATAGGATGTTTGAAACAACTTATGTATGTGACTCTCTTTATCTCCTCTTTTTCTTTTTTCTTTTTTAACAGGGTTTCACTGTGTAGCCCAGGCTGACCTCAGACTCAAGATCCCCCTGCCTCAGCCTCCCAACTGACTCAAATCTGCTTTTTCAGCTGCAAATGTTATAATCTTTAAATATAAGTCAAATATTTTAGCTGACATTTTAGGGCCTGAATTAACATAGTCAGCAAACATGAGGTACACAACACACCAGCCTAAGGTTTATCATCTCAAATGTGTGCTATTTCACCTATAATTCTCATATTGACTATGTGTTGTGATGATAAACCCTTCGGGCACATTGGGTTCAATAAAATAGATGACTAAACTTCATATCAGTTTTATTTTACAATTTTTGTGTGATTCCTACAGAATTTAGACATCATGTGAGGCTCTGTGGCTGTGTTGGTGCCAATGCTGAGGAGGAGAATTTCATCTTTACGATGTTGCTGTTTGCATGCTTAGGCCTTTCATTATTGACGGCCGGCTTTAATTTTTACTATGTAGCTGCTTTATAATGTTTTCCTTGATAAATGCTTAGCTATGATGATAAGGCAGTGAAACTAAAATGGAAAACTTACCACAACTATCAGGTGAGACATCTGTTTGTGATTGTACTTCTGTCAGCAGTACGTCACGGTGCTCAGAACGTCTTCATACCTGCCCTCACTTGCCCACAATGCCTACTTTTGTAAACACACTGACCGTTTGACCACAGAAGACATTTCCTGTAATAGCCTAAAGTGCATGTAGACATCTGTGCTCAAAGTCTCAAATCTACCAATATGGTTACTGTTAAAAGATGACGTGGAAGGTTTTATAAAAGCCTGTGTGCATTTGTGGCCGATACCAAGAACTTCAGAGCACTAGCTCCTCTGCGTTCACTTGTGTAATAAAAGGTGCGCTCTTCAACTCTCTGGGTGAGTGCCTGATTTTCAGCAACATTTATGGCTCAGTTTCAACAAGGCTCTGATAGTGGTGGTATCAAAATCTCAGTTTTAAGGGGCACAGGGCTGTGGGGAAGACTGGTATGTTCAGCGATGAGGGACTGAGATAAAGGAAACTGTCATGTGCAAAGAATCCTCTGAGACCTTATGTGAGCAGCTTGGGCAACTGCGTATGGTAACCCTTCTGCCCTGCCCCATTGCATGCCAACAGCTCCCACACAGAGCGATCAGTGACCAAGGCCCACGGGGAGGTCCTGACACAAGGGGCAACCACTGTGTATACCACCAGGGCCACCCTGGTGACCTTCTTGGGAGGCTGAGACAGGAGGATCATAAGTTTTGAGTGTTAAGGAAGTTAGCCTCAGACTGACCTGACACAGCAAGAAGACTCAAGTCATACTCAGAAGGCAGTTTTCCTTTATTACATGTGTGCCTCAGTCTGAGCTCCTCTGCTAGAGAAACTGAGGCACTGACCAGAAATTCATACAGGGTTTTATAGGATTTTCATGTCATCCTTTGACAGTAACCTTATTGGTGGATTTGACACTTGCAGCATAGATGTGTACGTGCCCTTTAGGAGGAAATTTAAATGGTCAGCATTTTACAAAAGCAGATATTTTGGGCAAGTGTGGGCAAGGGTTGTAACATTCCCAGTAACATAGTATATTGCTGATGTGCCAGTACAATCTCAGTCATTGCAACAAACATGATAGATGTTTAGTAGATGTTTCCTTAAGGTCACAGACTCGCTTTGTGGTTGCGCTTGTCCTGTCCTGTCTCAGCTTGAGACTGAACTCAGAGTAGAAGATTTCCCTTTATGATTTGAGAACAAGTAGAAGATTCCACAGTCCTAACTGCTACTTCTGTGCATGTCACCAAGCACACACTATTCGGCTTATCATTAGGAGTACATAAAGTCAAATGCATGTTAGTATTTATTCATCTACCACACAGAACAAAGTTATACTGAAGGCATAGTTATTGGTTCCATATTAGGTTAATTTTTCCTGGTCATGAGGACCCCTGGGCACTATAGAGAGACCCTGATTCCAAACAAACAAACAAACAAACAAATAAACAAGCCATGGTCTGGGGAGATGCCTTAGTAGCTAAATGTGCTAGCCCCACATGCCTGACAACCCGAGTTTAATCCCTGGAGCCCACTAAAAAGCCAGATGTGGTGGTATAACCTCCTCATTCCTTTGGTGAGATGGGGGGCCTCTAGAGACCAGAGAATTGTTTGGAAGATTCCCCGCCCACACACAGTGCCACAGCAGAAGCAAGAGACCCTGCCTCAAAACAAGGTGGGGATGGAGGGATGGCTCAGTGCTTAAGAGTCCTTGCTGCTCTTGCACAGGACCCAGCACCCATATTGGGTAGCTCATAACCATCTGTAACTCCAGCTCCAGGAATTCTGATGCCCTCTTCTGGCATATATACCCCTAACTTCCACACATTTATACATAATTAAAAATTAAAAAAAATCTTTAAAACAAGTAAAGAACTGATTCCTCAAAAGTTGTCCTTTGACTGCCATATGTATGCCATAGCTTGTTCTCTCTCTCTCTCTCTTTCTCTCTCTCTCTCTCTCTCTCACTTGCTCGCTCGCTCGCTCTCTTTCTGCACGAGAGTAAACATTAAAAAAAAAAAAAAAACCAATCCCAGCACTTGGGAGACAGAGGCAGGCAGATCTCTGGGAGCTCAAGGCCAGCCTGGTCTACACAGTGAGTTCCATGTCAGCTGGGGCTACAGGGAGACCCTGTCTCAGAAAAAAAAAAGCTCAAACAAAAGACCCCCCCCCAATAAAATAAAATGAAGAACAGCAGCAAAATGGTCACTTATAGCCTCTTTGGATCAGAGGGTCCCCCAGTTTAATTAATACCAAGACCCTTTGTTTTACTTCTTGGTTTGTTTTAAGACAGTCTCATTGTAGCCCAGGCTGGCCTGGAATTCATGGCAAGCCTCCTGCCTTTGCTTCCTGGGTTCTGAGATTACAGGCATGAGCTACCAGAGCTGGTTGCATTGCTTCTTTGTTTTTTGTTTTTGAGACAAGCTCTCACTATGTAGCCCTGGCTGACCTGGAACTCACAGAGATCTGCCAGCCTGTGTCTCCCAAGTGCTGAAATTTATGGTCGGCTTTGCATAGCTTCTTTGCAGCATCAGAAAAATCCCAGAAGACAAGGACCAGGACGATGCTTTGAGAAGTCAGTGGAAGAGCAGGAGTGAATCTGTTCAGATGCAGTTCTGAAAGCATTTGAATGCTACTCACCATGCCACACATACATGTTTGAAAATTAATCTGCTGTGAAGAAACATTTTGACTGCCAGAATTCACAGTAGCTGGAGAGGGGTTGAGAGGGGATGGGGTGGGGTGGGTGGAAGGCAGGTTCAGAAAGTCTCTGGAAAAAAATGCAAAGACCTTAGCTGGGAGTTGATGGGGGCCATTGTGAGCCAGTGAGAAGGGTTTGGGTGTCCTTGGAGTCACTAGATGTAACGGCTAGTTTATTTTAATTTTATTTTCAAATTTTTATTTATGTATATGTGTATGTACTTGCTTGTCTTTATGTGTACCATATGTCTGCAAGAGCCTGTGAAGGCCAGAAGAGAGCATCAGATCCTTTGGAACTACAATTGCAACTGGTTGTGAACTGCCCACTGTGGATGCTGAGAGCCAAACGCTGGTCCTTTGCAAGAGCAGCAAATACTCTTAACCACTGAGGCATCTCTCCAGGCCTGATGATTTGTTTTAAATGTTGGTTTACCACAACTTAGAATCACCCAGGAAGAGAATCAATTGAGGAAATGTCTAGGTCAGATTGACCTGTGGGCATATCTGTGGGGGGATTGTCATGATTGTTAATTGATGTAGGGTGCCACTGTGGGTGGCACCATTCCCTAGACAGGGGCTCCTATAGGACCAGAGGAAGCTGAAGCAGAAGTTCTTGATGTGTGACTAGCTGCCTGAGCTCTACCTTGACTTCTCCACAATGATGGACTGTAACCTGGAATTCTGAGCCAAATAAATTCTTTCTTCCCTAAGTTGATTTTTGTCCAGCTCTTCGTCACAGCAACAGAAAAGAAACTGGAATAGCAAAACTTGAGCAACAACCTCAGACCAGGGACCAAGTTGCAGTTTTTCTGCTCAGGAAGTGGATTTTGTGGTGAGTGTGAGAACTATAGGAGAAATGGTGCTTGTGTGCAATTCAGCTCCCTGGTGCTGGATAAGCTAAGTTCAGATGCTGATGTGTATGTAGCATGTCCCTCTGAAGCACCAGAAATTAAGAGCCAGAAATTTCTAAAGGAGACTTGTTAAGATTCAGAGTTCTAAAGGAAGTCTCAATACAACTCAGGAAACAACTGGTAAGTTGCAGGAAGTCCCTGAAACTGACCATAGAAGGTTCCTTCCTGCTAAGCTTGTATAAGCAGTAAGGACTGATGGGGAGACTTAGACCAGCTGAGTTATTTGAAAGATACTCTCTGATTTGTTTAGTTGCCTGCAGGTTGTGCAATGTGCTGCAAGTTTCCTGCTTCTGTGAGTTTGTCACCCATGCTGGGGTGGGCTTTTGGTGATGCAGCTGTCCGTGAGTCCTTTCTGCTCCTGTAAGTAACTCCTCACCCAGACTCCTGTAAGTAACACCCGTAAAACTCATGGGTTCACCTAGTTGGATTTTGGTGGCATCCTTACTTTGGTCTGTCATTGATTCACTACGTGAGGAGATGTTTGTTCGCATCTCCCCAAGAACAATGTCACATAACACATGCCCCCAGTGCAAAGGCTACAGTCAGGCCCAGGAGGTTGTGGGTCTCCAAGGGCAGCAGGTCAGGGGTAGAAGCTCAGCATAGAGTGGAACTTCTGACCTTTCTGGGGGTTGGGACCTCCAGAAACCAATGCTGAAGTAAGAATTTGAGACAGGTGGTGTAGAAGTCATCAAATGGTGTGTTAGAGATTTCTCTAACTATTGTGATAAAAATACCTGACAAAACCAAATCAAGGAAGGAAGCCTTTATTGTGACTTAGAGTTTGAGGGTATAGCCCATGATGGAGGGAAGGCATGGTGGCAGGAGTGTGAGGCAGCTGCTCACATGGCATCCAGGAAGCAGAGAGAGAGATGAGTGCTGGTGCTCAGCTCACTTTCTACTTTTCATTCAGTCCAGGACCCCCGCCCATGGGATGGTGCTGCCCACATTCAGGGTGGGTCTGCCCTCCTCAGTTAACCTAACCTAGAAACTCCCTCACAGATACACCCAGAGGTTTGTTTCCATGGTGATTGTAAATTCCATCAAGTTGACAAGATGAACCATCACAGTGTCTTGCTTTTTCCATTGTTGTGGTCAAATATGTGACAGAAACTATTTAAGGGAGGAGAGGTTTATTTTTGTTTCTTTTTCATATTCCTTCTGCTAGATCAATACAAAAAAATCATCAATCAAGGGTCTATTAACTATTTTTTGTTGCTGTGATAAACCACCATGACCACGGCAATTTATAGAAAGAGTTTATTGGACTTACGATTCCAGAGGGGTGAGAGTCCAACATGGCGGGGAGGCATGCAGCAGAGGTAGCCTGGGCAGAAAGCTGAAAGTTCACATCTTCAAGCAGGCATAGGAAACAGAGAGGGCCAGACTGGAAGTGGTCAAGCTATATGCTCTCCAAACTTGCCCCCAGTGACATGCTTTCTTCAGCAGGGCCATACCCCCTAAAGATTTTATGACTTCCTCAAGTAATATCACGAACTGGAGACCAAGTGTCCAAGTATTTGGAGCCTTTTGGGGATATCCTCATTCAAACTACCACAAAAAGGCTGAGGAGATGGTTCTGTAGAAAAAGTGCTTTCTAAGAAATCATGAGGACCTGAGTTCTACCCCCAAGACCCCATGTAAAAAAAAGCCAGGAGTGGTGGTGTGTACTTGCAATCCCAGCATTGAGGGGATCGGGACATGTGGATCCCTAGGGCTCTCTGGCCAGCCAGTCTACTTGGGGAGCCTCAGGCCAATGAGAGACTCTGTTTAAAAAACCAAAAAGTATGACTGTGGGAAAGATGGCTCAGGGTTAAAAGCACTTGCTTTTCAAGCCTGATGACCTGATTTTAGATCCCCAGAACCCATGTAAAAGTCATGCAGTAGTGCACACATCTGTAATCTGAGCATCCTCTACCAGGGGATGGAAGGCTGAAACAGGAGACTAGCCAAAAGGTAGCCTGGCCAATGCTGCTGCAAGGAGACTTGTCTCAGACTAGGTAGAAAGAGATGACTGACACCAAAAGGTGTCCTCTGACCGCCACATGTGTGCCGTGACATGGGTACTGCACACACACATGCCCAAACACACACACATAAACACACACTCATATCACACACACATGCACACGCATGCACACACCCCAAAAAAACACAAACAACATGGGTGGCACCTGAGGAGGGACAGCTAGGTGATAAATTGCAGATCTGTCATCCCAGCCCTCATGAGGCTGAAGCAGGAGGATTGAAAGTGTGAGGCTAGCTTGCGAAAGACCCCGTCTCAACAACAATAATGAACTATACCAGCAAATGTGTGTAGTTGGGAGAAGGTCCCAGCCCCCCAGGGGAGAAGAGAGGCCATCATATGTCTGCGAGATCTACATTCTATGAAGCTCCATCTGGTGGGTCCCTGCAGAGTCACAGCCCCATAGGGGGCAGGTGGGCTCCTGACTGTGGCCTTGGGTCAATCCCACTTCCTCTGTATTGTTTATTTTTCTCATGTGTCCCTTGACAGGCTAAGGAAAATACATGAGCGCGTCCTGCACTCCCACCCCCGCCAGGTTCCAGTCTCTTCAAGTAACACTTCTAAACTACCTCTGTGGGGATTTCTTTTGGAATATATTTCTATGTGATTTGGGATTGTTCAGTAATTTTCCAGAAATACATTAACGCCTGCCTGCCTTTTAATGTAAATATTGTTCCCCCATTATAATAATGATAATGATATTTACCATTTATTAAATACTCGCTCTATGCTGTGCACTGCAACCTGGGAAGGATGAATGCTGTTATTGTCTTCATTTTTCAAATGAATAAACGGAAATTCAAATAAATATCTCATGCAAGGTCACTTTTGAATTGATGTTGTCAGATCTGCCTGTTTCTGGGAGACAGAAAGAATTGGATGTGCAAAGCCATTCCCAGCCCCGCTCCCTTGTGATTCTTTTTGTGTGTGTTCATGGGTGTGTATGTGTGTGTGTAGACTAGAGGTCAACATCAGATATCTTCCACAGTCACTCTTCACTTCATTTTTTTATTTCATGTGTATGAGTGTTTTGCCTTCATGTTCATAAGTGCACTATGTGTGTGCAGTGCCTGCAGGGCCAGAAGAGGGTGTTGGGTCCCCTGGAACTGGAGTCATGGATAAGTGCTAGTCAACATGTGGGTGCTGGGAACTGAACCTGGGTCCTCTGAGAGACAGCCAGTGCTCTAACCGCTGAGCCATCTCTCTAGCTCCCACTTTATTTTTTGAGGCAAGATCTTTCACTAAACCGGGAGCTCACTAATTTAGCCAGAATGGCTAGCCTTATAAGTCCCCGGAGCCTCCTGTTTCTGCATCCACAGCACTGCAGTTATTTGTGCACATCACCATACCCAGCTTTTTACATGGGTTCTGGGAATTTGAACTCAGGGCCTCATGTTTGTTCAAGAAACACATTATCAACTGAGCCATCTCCCCAGTCCTTGTGTTTCTTTTCCAAAGAGTGTGAAAAGCTAAATCATTTAGTCACTTTCTTTACAAAAAAATTATTTATTTATATTTTTATGTGTATGTGTTTTGCCTGCATGTATGTAAGTGCAGCATGTGCGCATTGACCAAGGAGGCCAGAAGATCCCCTGGAACTGGAGTTATAAACGGTTGTTAGCTACAACGTGGGTGCTGGGAATTGAACCTGGGTCCTCTGTAAGAGCAGCCAATACTCTTAACCGCTGAGCCATCTCTTTGGCCTCCATTTAGTTACTTTCTAGACTGTCTTATAGATGAATGTGGCCAACTGACTAGTTTTGATCACCAGATATAAGCACAAAGGATAGGTAAGAGGCTACTGAGGGCAGATTCAGCCATTTGTGTTTCCTCCCTTTATTCTGTCTGGAATATTGACGTGATCTCTAGAGACACAGTAGCAGTACTATGACCACAGGTCAAATCCATGTCAAGGATGGTGGGGCAGGAAGCAGAAGTGATTAGAATTTTTGACGGCGTTGTGAGCCACTTAACTCTGGGAACATTATTCCACAAGAGAGATAGACTTCTTGTTTAACATAGTGTTTGTTGTTGGCTGGTCTTCCAATCACAAATGTTGAAACTGATTTTCAAGATCTACAGAGTTATCCAGTTTTGAGGCTGCCTGTCAATAAGGGACTGTTGGGAGACAACATTACAATGAACCCCGATGAATGGAAAATTAAGGATTCTACTTTGTGGGCTGGAGAGATGGATCAACAGTTAAGAGCACTGGCTACTCTTGCAGAGGACCTGGTTTTGATTCCCAGCACACGGTGCCTAACAGCTGTCTGTTAACTCCAGTTCCAGGGGAATCCAATGCCCTCTTCTGACCTCCATGGGCACTGCACAACACAAGTGCACTTAACATACATCCAGGTAATACACTCATACACATAAAATAAAAATAACAAATAAAATGCCATCTTTTTTTTTTCTTGAGACAGGGTCTCCTTGTAGCCCTAGCTGGCCTGGAACTCCCTACATAGACCAGGCACAGAGATCTGCCTCTACCTCCTGAGTGCTGGGATTGAAGATGTGTGCCACCATCTCTAACATATCACCCATTTCTGACCTATCATCCTTTCAATTATTAAATAAAACCTTCAGTCAGCATGCTACTAACTTCTTCCAATCCAAAAGCTAAAGGTATTATCAGACAGCATCTGAGACTCATGGCATAGACTTCCTCTTTGCTGTAACCCACCCACCTGATATTCCAAACTAACTTCCTTCCCTCCCTTCCTTCTCTTCCCTTCCCTTCCCCTTCCTTCCTTCCTTCCTTCCTTCCTCCTTCCTTCCCTTCCTCCCTTCCTCCCTCTCCCTCTCCCTCCCTCCCTCCCTCCCTCCCTCCCTTCCTTCCTTCCTTCCTTCCTTCCTTCCTTCCTTCCTTCCTTCCTTCCTTTCCAAACAGTTGTTAGCCACCAGTGCATTTAACTACTGAGCCATCTCTCCAGACCATCAAGAATGTCACCCATACTTGGCTCCAAAAAGAAACTCTTTTATTCCCTTTAGGCAAGAGCTGTGTCTTACAGTTGGGCAGTTGGGGAAGTTGTATTGCAAGCACCTATGACCTCCCCTGGCAGGTTCACTGAAATAACCCTGAAAGGCTTCTGGGAAGTTTCTGGAAGGATAATTGATTGATTGGTTGCTGGAGATGTATGCTAAGCCAGTACTCCACCACTGAGTACCACCCCTGCCCTGGAAAAGCGACCATCCCCACCGTAAAAGCTACTTATAATGCAAACAAGCTCACTGAGCCATGTGCTCCTCTTGTGACCCGAGCACCTGATCTTGATCCCTCAGGACACCACTTTGCCCTCCATCTAAGATAGTGAATGAATGTGGGTGTGCTGGTTTAACAAATCAGAGCACTGGAAGTGTAGTATTTGCATTGAAAACAGTGAGACTGACTGAGAAGCCTGCTTGATATTGTGTGTGAGATATTTTAGACCTAGGGATTTTATCTCCAATAAGGTAAGGGTGGATCCTAGCTTCTACTTCCTGCATTGCTGCAGTAAAGACTACTTCAATAAAATATGGGTGAAGCCTGGCTCAAGAGCATAGGTCTAAAAGACATCAGAGTCCCAGTCCACTCTGCGTAAACGATGAGTGGGCTGTTTCTTTACTCAGGTATAATTGTGATGTGATTTAGTAATGCTGCACACTTTCTCTAGCTTCGCCCTGCCTTCTGACAGTCCCTTCAGCTTTGAACTTCACCTGAAGTACCTGACCAAAGCAGCTTAGCTGGAGAGATGGCTCAGTGGTCAGGAGCACTCACTGCTCCTCCAGAGGACTCGGGTTCAGTTCCCAGCACCGACCTCAGGCAGCTCACAACTGCCTGCAGATTCAACTCTGGGGGATCTGATGCCCAGAGAGCTGATGCCTTCTTCCGGCCTCTACAGGCACCTGCACTCATGTAGGCAAACACACATAAATAAAATAAAAATAAATCTTAAAAAAATAAAATTTAAAAAGTAACTTAAGAAAAGAAGAGTTTATCTTGGTTCACAGTTGGAGGGTGCAGGCCATCATGGTGGGAAGGCGTGGCGGCGGAGTGTGAGGCAGCTGGTCACATCCACGGTCAGGACGCAGAGAGATGGATGCTGGTGCTCAGCTTGCTTTCTCCTTTCTATTCAGTCCGGGACCCCAGTCCAGAGAATGGTGCTGTCCACATTGAGGGTGGGTCTTCCCACCTCAGTTAGCCCTTTTCTGGAAACTCCTCTACAGGTGCCACAGAGGTGTGTCTTCTTGGTGATTCTAAATCTTGCCAAGCTGACAGTCAGTAAGCTGACAGTCAGGATTAGCCATGGCGGTGCGATGATTGATTTTATAATTACTGTGGAACGATGGTAAAAAGAGCGTGATTCTAAGGTTGGAGTACAAGTTTACACCAATGCTCCCTAGCAAGATAACTGGATTGCTCAACCTTTTGGAATCTCCATTTTCTAGTAGGGAAAACTGGGATTAAAAATATCTTTGCGGGGCTGGAGACATGGCTAAGTGGTTAAGAATGCTGGTTGTTCTTGCAGAGGACCCAGGTTCGATTCCCAGCACCCACATGGCAGCTAACAACTGTCCATAACTCCAGTCCCAGGGGGTCCGACAGCCTCTTCTGACCTCCGCAGGCATTGCATGACACAGGTGCACTTACCTACATGCAGGCAATACACGAATACACATATAATAAAAATAATAAATTAAAAAAATATGTATCTTTGCTCCGGGACCAAGTTTCATCAAGTCTGCTGAATGCCAGCATTGAGACTCACTCATAGATGAATGCTGTCCTGGGAATTATGATAGAACAGGTTTCACACTGAAAATATTGATTCAGGACTTATTTTGATCACAGTTCACAACGAGAGTTAATTTTTTTTTAGTCACCAGACCTGAATTTTACCACATGTGACTGCAAAAACCAGGCTGATGAAGTGTATGGCAACTCACAGCACAAGATACGCTCTCCTGTAAGAGCGACTTGAGATGAATGTGGCAGCACATGCCTGTAATCCCACCACTGGGGAGGCTGAGGCAGACGAATTGCAAGTTTGAGGACAGCCTGGGTTCCACAGCGAGATCCTCTCTCAAAACATCAAGGATCTTTCTTAGACCTGCCCTGATTAATGCATCTCTCAACTCTCAGCAAAGAAGCTTCCTTTTTCAGCAGAGAACCACAACTGTCCAAAGTGCAGAGGACACCTAGATCAAACTTCTGCCTCCCAAGGCTCAGGGATCATTGTGGAAGAGGAGGCAGAAAGATCATAAGAGTCTGAGTAAGTGGATGACCACAAGGAAACAGAGTTTTCCAGACAACTGGGAAATTACTCAGGTGAACTCATAGCAATGGTGACAGTATTCACAAGTCCCACTAAGCTCAAGCCAGACAATATCCCAGGATAGACAGGGGGAGTTGAGTAAAAATCCCCAACCCTACCTGAGGAACTATTGTCAACCAATGGCTGCTCGGAGGCAGAGAGACAGTCTCATTCAAGGGTGAGACTCTTGGTAGATTGATCAGAGTTCAATAGATAGACACTAGCATTTGGGAACACAAGTTTGACTTTATAGGCACATACACACACAGACACACACACACACACACAAACAGTATATGAAGTCAGGCAGGAGGTAGTAGGGGATACAGATGAGGCAGAGCATCTAAATTCAATCAAAATATATTGTATGAACTTCACAAGAATTAAACTAAAAGTAGAAATAAAAAAAAAAAATACAGGACATGAAGTTGGGGAATGGGAGTGGAGGGGCAGGGAAGCTGAATATGATCAAAATACATTGTATAAAATTCCCGAGTTAGGCAGGCGTGGTGGCACAGGCCTTTAATCCCAGAACTTGGGAGGCAGAGACAGGTGGATATTTGTGAGTTTGAGGCCAGCCTGGTCTACATAGTGAGTTCCAGGCCAGCTGGGGCTACAGGGAGACCCTGTCTCAAAAAGACCAAAAAAAAAAAAAAATCCTGAATTAATAAAAATATTTTTACAAATCACAACAGCAGCAATAATAGAAGTGACTTAGGCTGTCCAGTCCAGAAACACTGGACCTGGGTTCAAATGATGCCTCACTTACAGATGGTGCCTCTTGAGGTAACTCACTTTATCTCAAGGTATCTTGACCGCTTCATCTGTAAAAGTAGCTTCAATGAGGACCTCGCAAGGTAGTTCATCCATACTCAGGGCTCAGTGTGATGCTGGGCTGGTGTGCACTCTGGCTTGAGCTATCACGTTCTTCCAGCTGAGTCTCAGAAATTCTTTTTTTTAATCAATTTATTTGGGGCTGGAGATAGATCTGCAGTTAAGAGCACTGGCTGCTCTTGCAGAGACCCTGGTTCAGTTCCCAGCATCCACATGGCGGGTAACAACCATCCGTAACTCCAGTTCCAAGGGCTCTGATGCCCTCTACTGGCCTCCTTAGTCATTGTACAGACATACATGCAGGTAAAACAATCACATGCACAAAAATAATTTGAAAATTTTAAATGAATTAATTCATCAGTTAATTATTTTGTGTGTGGACTGTATGTGTATGGAGTATGCACACACGTGTGTGGGTGCACAAGTCCGTATGTGCATGCAGAGGCCAGCAGAAGCTATTGAAACATCCTTCCTTATTACTCTCACCTTATTGCCTTGACGGGGTCTCTCATTGAACTGGAAGTTTGCCACTTTGGCTAGGCTGACTGGCCAGTGAGCTACTGGGATCCACCTGTTTCCAACCCCCAATGCTGGGGCTATAGGTATGCACTGTCATGCCTGGCTTTTTTATGTGGGTGCTGGGATTCAAACTTAGGTCTTCATATTTGCACAGCAAGTGTTCTTACCCACTGAATCATCTCCGCATCCTCTTGATTAACTTTTTAAAAAGATTTAATTTTATTTATTTAGAAGTATGTGTGTCTGTGTAAGTGTATGTGACATGTATGTGGGTGCCTACAGAAGCCAGAAGAGGGCATTGGGTCCCCTGGAGCTGGAATTACAAGTGGTCGTGAGTCACCCTATGTGAGCGCTGGGTACTGAACTCAGGCCCTCTGCAAGAGCAATGTGTACTCTTAACCACTGAGTCATTTCTCCAACTCTTTAATTATTTTTTTTGATGTGTATGTGTGAATATTCATGTATATACAGATGTGTACTTGTGTGTGTATGTGTGTGTACACACACAAGTGTGTGCATACCAAAACCCAGAGTCAATCACTAGTGTTAGTCCTCCGGAGTCATCCACCTCATTTTTAAAAACATTTTATTGCCGGGCATGGCAGCGCATGCCTTTAGTCCCAGCACTTGGAAGGCAAAGGCAGGCGGATCTCTGTGAGTTCAAGGCTGGCCTGGTCTACATGGTGAGTTCCAGGACAGCTGGGGCTACAGGGAGACCCTGTCTCAAAAAAGACAAAAACAATTATTATTTTTATTTTATGAGTATATGTATTGCCTGCATGTAGGTGAGTGCACCCATGTCATGTAATGCTTACAGAGGTCAGAAGAAGGCATTGGGCCCCCGGACCTGGAGTTACAAATAGTTGAAAGTTGCCTTGTGGGTGCCTGGAATGGAACCTGGGTCCTCTACAAGAACACCCAGTGCTTTTTCTTAACCACTGAGCCATCTCTCCAATTCCGAACACCTTGTTATTTGAGGCAGGGTCTGTCACTGAACTTGAGCTTACTTGATTAGGCTGGGCTCACTGGCCAGTGAGCCCCAGGGATCCACCTGTCTCTGCCTCCCCAGCTCTGGAATTATACATGTAGGCCGCCTTTCCTGGCTTTTTAACACGTATTTTGGGTCCTCGGGCTTGCAAGGCAAATACCTTTCTGACTGAGTCATCTCCCTGGCCCCTGATCTTCACAAATTCTTTGTTTTATTTTTAATTATGTGTGTATGTATGTCTGTATGTGGATTTGTGTGCATGCATGCAGATGCCCACAGAGGCCAGAAGAGGGTGTCAGATCCCCAGAAGCTGAAGTTACAGGCAGTTGTGAGCCTCCCAGTATAGGTGCTGGGGACTGAACTCAAGTCCTCTTCAGGAGCAGCCAGTGCTCTTAACCACTGGGCCATCTCTCCAACCCCAGAATCCTCAGGAAATCTAAGCTCAGAGAATGCTATGGGACTCACTGGGTGCTTGACCTCCTACCCTAGGGGTGAAACCTGAGGTATTTAGCCTAGACAACATTCCTAGGCAAAAATAATACGTTTGGATACCAGTTGAGTATGTTCCCCACAGGTTCCTGGACTGGAAGCTTGGTCCCCAGTATGCTGGTGTTGGGAGACACCAGTGCTTTTAAGAAGTGAGGCATAGTGGGAGGTGATTACATCACTAAGGGCATTGAGGTAGAAAGACATGGAAAATTATGGAGACATGGGAAGGGAAAGGAGCCTCATACCCCAGAGGGTGATGGAAGCCCCTTGCCTGGACTCCTTCCATCTGCCACATTTGATGTTATGAGGGGAGTGTCACCAGAGCAGAGCAGAAGCTGCACCATGCTCTAGACTCTCCAGACCATGAGCTATGTGAACAGCTTTTCTTTTTAATTTTTATTTCATGTGTATGAGTGTTTTGCCTGTATGTATATAAGTGCACCCATGTCATGCAATGTCCACAGAGGCCAAAAGAGGGCAACAGATCCCCTGGAACTACAGTTAAGGGCAGTTGTTAGCCACCATGAGGGTGCTGGGAACTGAAATCGGGTCTTCTGCAAGAGCAGCCAGTGCTCTTAACCACTGAACCGTCTCTCCAGCCCCATGAACGGCTTTTCTTTACAATATTATCAGCCTCATATATTTTGTTATAGCAACGGCAGAATAATACATTGCCCTCCCATGATCAACCCACAAATATTTGCATGTGTATATGTATAGGGTGTGTGTGTGTATGTGCATGTGTGTGTGTTCACGTATGTGGAGGTGCACTTGTGGGGGTGGTATGTGCACTTGTGTGCACATGCATGTGGAGGCCAGAGGACAACTTCAGCTGTCATTCTTAAGGTCCCATCCACCTTTGAGACAAGGCCTCTCACTGGCCCAGAACTTGCCAAGTAGGCTAGGCTGTGTGGCCAGTGAGCCCCAGGGATCTTCCTGTCTTTACCTCTCTAGCACTGGGATTATGAGCACATCTCACTATATCTCTTTCCTTCATGTAGTCTCCGGGGATCAAACTCAGGTCCTCATGCTTGCGAGGCCAGTACTTTACTGACTGAGCCATCTCTCCAGTCTCACAAATAGTTTCTGAGCATCTGCTTTGTTCTGGGAGCTTGGGATGTAGCAGGGACTAGGGGAGGTTGGGCTTGACTCAAGTGGATATTTTCTACTGTGAGGAGACATAATCAAGAAATCTGCTAAGGTACAGAAATATCACCAATGGTGAATGCTGAGGAGAGAGAAAACTTGATTCTTAATAGAGTATCCCGAAGGGACTACTTTGAGATGATGAGATTAAGAAAGAGGGTGACTCAGGGGCTGAGCTTAGGACACCGTGTCACATAAGCAGCCCGTGTTTTATTATGAGCTGGTTCCAGGAGGATCAGGCAGGTCAGAAGGAGGGGAGGCCGGAAAGCCCCAGGGAAGGGGCAGAAGCCCCTCGGAGCTGTTTTAATTGAAAGATCACCTCTTCCCTGTGTTCTCCACAGGCAGTGGGGTGGCTTTGAATTAAACATGAGTGGTAATTTATTTATCAAGTCTTTGAAAATGTGTGTCTCTTTCTCTCTGACTCTGACTCCTTGCACTGCTCTTGTTAACCCTTTCCTGGCTTCTGACTGGGAGTTACTGAAATTATTCTGTGCCAAGTATGTCTGTGGAGAGTGTGTACCAGGGCCAGGGAGGGGAGTGATGTAGATTCACCTGGAAAGAGATCATCCAGGAAGAGGATACAGAAATCATAGGGCCTTTATGCCTCCTCTGGCTTGTCCCTCCAATCTCTACTCCCTACTCTCTGCCTATGGATTCCCGGAGCCTGTTTCCTGTGGGGCCCAGACCTCTTTTATCCCTTTGTCAGTTACTTTTCTGTGGCTGTGATAAACTACCTGACAAAAGAAACTTAAGGGAGAAGGCTTTATTCTGGCTCACAGTTCAAGGATGCAGTCATTCATGGTGGGAAGGCATGGCAGCAGGAGTGTGAGGCAGCTGGTCACATGCATCCACAGTCAGGAAGCACAGAGATGGATGCTGTGCTCAGCTCACTTTCTCCTTTTTATTCAGCCCAGGACCACAACCCATGGGATGGTGCTGCCCACATTCAGGTGGGTCTTCCCTCCTCAGTTAACCTAATGTAGATAATTCTTCAAAGATAATTCCTCAGTCCCCAGGGTTTTGTCTCCTAGGTGACTTGAGATCCTGTCAAGGTGACAGTCATGATGAACCATCACAATCCCTTCCCCTTAGCAAGCACTCACATAAGGAGGGTGTTAGAATCTGTTATGGTTTGAACTGAAGTGTCTCCCACAAACTCATAGTTTGGATGTTTGTTCCCCAGTGAGTAGTGCTGTTTCAGAGGGCTGTGGAGGGTGGAGCCTGGTTGGAGGAAGTGGATCACTAGCAGTCAGCCCCTGAAAGTTATACCCATCTCTGGCTCCTAGCTTGCTCTCTGCTTTCCAGTCCACCAGGATGTGAACAGCCTCTGCTGTGCATTTCTGCTGCCATCATTTGAGTTACCTGCATCATTTGAGCTTCCACCATAATGGAGCAAAACTCTCTGAAACTGTGAGCTGAAATGAATCTTTCCTCCCTTAAGGTGTTTCTGTCAGGTATGGTGGTCACAGAGATGCAAAAATAACTGACAAAGGATCAGAACAGAAAGAGACCACATGAGACTCGGGTTTTCTTCAGATTATGGAATTCGGACAGCCCTGGCAGCTCAGGCTGTGTCCTGGTTTCATTCCTGTTGCTGTGAGTTCAAACAAACAAACAAACAAACAAACAAACAAACAACAAACTCTGATAAAAAGAAACTTGAGGGAGAAAGGGCTTATTTTAGCTCACAGTTCTAGGATAGAGTCCATCACAGTGGGGAGATCAAAGCAGGACTTGAGGTAGCTGATCACATCATATTCAAGATCAGAGAGATAATAAATGCTTGCATGCTTAGTGCTCAGCTCCCTTTCTGTACTCTCATACAGTCCAGGGCCCGACCTGGGGGTGGGGTAGTGCCCCCACTTCAGGCTGGGTCTATTAAGGCAATCAAGATGGTCCCCCACAGACATTTCCATAGGCCAACTTGATCTAGGCAATCCCTCACTGAGACTTTCTTCCCTGATGATTCTACATTGTATCAATTGACAGAATGAACCATCCCTGGTTGTTTCAAGGGTACCTCCCCTGGTCCCTGTATCCCAATTCCAAATCAACCTGCAGTTCATGGGCAGATCCTGGCCTTGACCACAGATTCTTCCTCAAGGGCCTGCATCTCTTGACCTCCTGGGTGCCCCTGGAGTGTGCTTAGTCTATGGGTAGAGCACCCAGGCTTTCAGGATACCTAACATTTTTAGTCACTTCAGCCCTGGTGGTACGGGAGTTGGAAGGTAAGTGGTCTGGTTGGTGTGCTGATGGGTGGATCTTGAGTCTCACTCCCCAGGGAGAACATGCTTACCAGCATATACATCCTTCGTTTATCCTTCCCTCTGTCTCACCTCCCTATTCTTCCTAGGAGGCTGGTGCCATGCCCCCACCCCTGATGTGTCCAGGAAAACTAAACTTATCTACATATGAAAGAAAACAGGGAAGCCACAGAGGAGTGCTAACCTCTGACTGACTACACAGCCCTAAAGCCTGGACCATCCTTGTCTGCTGGGAGTGAATTCCTGAGAGTTGCAGAATGATGAGTCCCAGCTGGACACGGGAGCCTATTTTCCGGCCCTGGCAACAGGCACTCCAGGGAGCATGGGCCTCTGACATAGAAACAAGGGAAGTTGTGCATTTTTCCCAGCACCGACATCCTTTGAGGATGTTCCCACAGATGAAGGCTCGGCTTACCAATGTGAGTGGGAGTCTGGACTCTATGCAGCTTGGGAAGAGCCCACCTGCAAGCCCTTTGGTTACCTGCCTTTGTCTACCTGGAATATCAGCCCCATAAGATGTGGGGATGTTATCTACTCCTTGCTCATTGGTTTTCTGGACATGTGGCAGAACAGACGTGTGCATCCCACGGCAGTCCCTTGGTTCCTCTTTTTGTGTATCCTGTTGGTCCAGGGACGAGATCTGAAAGAGGTGGTTGGTGGCCCTCACTAAAGGCACCCCTGTTCCAACAGATGACAATTCCAGAGCTCTCTAGGGCCATGTCAGGCACTCCCATGCTCAGACCTTGGGTGAGTGTAGTAGTAGCTTTCGAGTTGCTGTGTAAAACACCACGAGTGAGACAACTGATAGAAGAGTTTGTTTGACTTATAGTTTCAGAGTGATAAGAGTCCATCATGGTCATCAGGCGTTGAGAACAGGAGGCTGAGAGTTCACATCTTTAAGCATGAGCAGGAAACAGAGAGCAAACTCAAAGTGGGCCATGGTTATGATCTCTCAAAGCTCGCCCCCAGGGATGTGATTCCTTTAAATTCTTGGACCATATGGGGGATGCTTCTCTTTCAAACCTCCACAGGGAACCATCCTTACCTTCCTTCTTTTCTTTTCTTTTCTTTTCTTTTCTTTTCCTTTCTTTCTCTCTCTCTCTCTCTCTCTCTCTCTCTTTCCTTTTGTGTGTGTTCATGCACATATGTAAGCATGTGTGTGGAGGCCAGAAGGTCAACATTGGTCTTTCTCAATCACTCTCCATGAGATAGGGTCTCTCACTGAACCTGGAGTCCATCATGGCTCACTGATTTGGATAGTTTGGCTAGCCAGCAAATCCCAGGGATTTTCCTGTTTCTGCTTCCCCAGCACTAGGATTGAAGGGATGTGCGACTCTGCTCAGCTTTTAATTTTTCTTAAGACAGGGTCTCACTATGTAGCGCTGGCTGATCTGGAACTATGTGGACCAAGTTGGCATTGAATTCATAGAGATCCACCTGTCTGGCTCCCAAGTGCTGGTATTAAAGACCTGTGCTACCACTTCTAGCTGCTCAGTGTTTTTTTAACATTTATTTTAAGTTAGTGTGTATGTGCATATGTATGCAATGTGCACATGCCATATCTTGCATGTGGAGCTTGAAGGACAACTTCCAGAAGTCAGTTATATCCTTCCAGGGATAGAACTCAGAGTATCAGGCTTGGCGGCCAGCCCCTTACCCACTGAGCCAGCTTGCAGCCCTGGACTGAACTTTTTTCATGCGTTCTAGAGACTTTATTCGTGGGTTCTAGGAACTCAGGTCCTCCTGCTTGCATGGTAAGCACTTTGCCAACCAAGTCATCTTCTTAGGCCCCTGAACTCCCACTTCTCAGCACTTCCCACCTGGAACAGCATCAAGAAGAGTATACAGGCAGTGGTTCCCGAAGTAGGAGGTCACGGCTGGACAACTCGATTCACTTGCCTAATGAACTCCAAATTCACTCCATTTTTGTCCCGTGACAATTGTATTTTCTCCCCCAAACTGTTATTGATTCTTCATATGGGGAGACGTAGGTATGACAGGGAAGAATGCTTTGCACAATGAGGACTGGAAAGCAACGTGTGGGGGTTGTGAGAGGAAGAGGCAGCTAAGGGGATAGTGTGATGTTTATCTGCAGACAGACAATGGTCCTGTGACTTCATTATAGGACTGTCCTTGGTGAAGAAGCAGGTTGAGGGATAGATAGGGTATTCAGATTTAGTGTATGGAAACCACTGAGTTTCTGCTTAAATCTGAATCCAGAGGAGCAAGTGAGATACCACAAGCCCTTTGCAATGGCTGTTGCATCCATTTCACCCTCCCATGTAAAGTCAGCCCTCTTCCTCCCTAGAGGTACTACACAAATCACATCTCCACTTGCAGACTCCCCTTTAAAAGCTTTTTAAAAATTACATTTTTAATTAATTAATTAATTTAGTGTGTGTGTACATATGTATGCCATAGTACGTGCAGGTGGAGGTCAGAAGACAACTTGTGAGAGTTGGTTCTCTCCTTCCATCAAGTGAGTCCTGGAGATTGAAGTCAGATCTTCAGGCTTGGCAGTTGCTGCCTTCACCAGCTGAGCCATCTTGTCAGTCCCCTGGGACCTCATCTTTGAGCCATGCATTGAGGGTTGGGAATGTTGCTGTTCATTTGAAAGGCTTAGATCTTGTTGGACTATGCTTTAATTAAACACATACATCACCATGGTATTGTTGTGTATGTGTGTGTATGTGTGTGTACATTATCATGTGTGTGAGTGCAGGCACGTGTACCACAGTACATGTGTGGAGGTCAGAGGACAGCTTTGATTATTGGTCCTTACCTTCTACCTTGTTTGAGGCAGGGTCTCTTGTTCTCAGCTTCGTAGGCTAGGCTAGCTGGCCTGAGCTTCCATGGGTTCTCCTGTCTCTGCCTCCCATCTCATTATAGGCATGCTGGGATTATAGATGCATGCTGCCATATCTGGCTTCAGTTGGATTCTAGGGATCTGAACTCAGGCCCTCACACTTATATAACAAGTGCTTTTACCCACTGAGCCATCTCTCCAGCCCCTGGCATTGTCACTTCTATGTGTCAAGTGGGGAAGGTTACTAGTTACTTTCTATTGCTATGATAAAACACTGACCAAAACCAACTTAGGGATGAAAGGATTCATTTCACTTTCAGCTTACAGTTCATCATGAGGGGAAGCCAAGGCAGGTGCTCAGGGCAGGATCCTGGAGGCAGGAACTGAAGCACAGACTGTGGAAGAACGCTGCTTACCGGCTTCCTCCTCTGGTCTGTGCTCAACCTGCTTTCTTATATAACACAAGACCATCTGCTCAGGGGTGGCACCACCCACAGTGGGCTGGGCCTGCCCATGTCACTCAAGAAAATACCTCATAGACATGACCACAGGCCAATCCAATAAAAAAAAATTCCTCAGTTGAGGTTTCCTCCATGTAGGCGTGTCAAGTTGACAACTGAAGCTACCCAGCATGGTGCTCCACGCAAAATGGCTCAAACCCCAGACTCCTAGGACATAGAGGTCATGGTGACATGATTTCTGGAAAGCCTCTATTATCCAGCTCTGATGCACTCGGTTTGGAGGCTGTCCTGGTTTTATTTCTGTTGTTGTGACAAAATACCCTGACAAAAAACAACATGGAGGAGAAAGGAATTATTTCAGCTCACAATCCCAGGTCACAGTCCATCACGGTAGGGAAGTCAAGGCAGCGGGAACATCAAACAACTTGTCACATCACATTCACACTTCAGAGCAGAGAGGAGGAACAAATGCACACCTGCTTGTGCTCAGCTCCATTTCTCCACTCAGACAGTTCAGGAACCCCTAGGGAATGGTGCTGCCCACAGTGGACTGGGTCATTCCACATCAATTAACATAAGACAATCTACAGACATACCCACCGGCCGACCAATGTGGACAATCCTTCATTGCGACTGTTTGTCCAGGTGATTCTAAGTTGGATCAAGTTAACAATTAAAACTATCACAGAGGAAGACGGACAGGACAAGGCCAGGTGGGGGTAGGGCACTCAACCATCTAGCTCAGTGTGTTTACCTGGTTTAACAAGGGAGGCAGAACTCAGTGTTACAAAATTGGGTGGCTGTGTATTATAGCACTATCTTCCTTACAATGCTGGAGTTTTGAAGTGGGAATTCACTGTGTTGATAGGGCCATGCTCCCTCTGAAGCCCCAAAGGAAGGATTTTTCCTAGCTTCTTATTGCTTTTGATGGTCCAAGGCATCCGTTGTCTTTCAGAAGTGTCACTCCAGTCTCTGCCTCTGGCCTCACGTGGTTCTCTGATCCTTTCATGCGCCGCCTTTCCTTATATGGACACTGACTATCAATGTATCAGATACTTAAACAAAAAGATTTATGGGACTGGAGAGATGGCTCAGTGGTTAAGAGCACTGGCTGCTCTTGCAGAGGATCTGGGTTCAGTTCCCAGTACCCACATGTCAGCTTACAACCATCTGTAACTCTAGTTCTAGGGGAGTTGATACCCTCTTCTGCTCTATGCAGGCATTGTGCTGCATGGGTGAACTTACATATAGGCAAAACACTCTTACATAAAATAAAAATAAGTAATAAAAACTATAAAAATATTTATTTATTTCTATGTATGTTTGCCTGCATGTATGTATATGTACCAACTGTATGCCTAGTTTTGGAGCCTATGAAGGTCAAGAGGGCATCAGATTCCCTGGAGCTGGAGTTATAGGCAGTTGTTAGCTGTCATGTAGGTGTTGGGAACCAAACCAGGGGCTGGGTATTGCATGCACAGATACACTGATGTACATGCAGGCAAAGGTCAGCATCTCTCTTGATCTGCTCTGTTCCTAGTCCCAGCCCTGATGGCTTTCCCTAACTCCAGCCATAGCACAGGTCCTATACTCACCTCCTGAATCTGTGTGGTGTCTAAACCCAACAAGGATCCATCCCTACCCCCAACCCCAGCCTTCATCTCAGCAAGTGGCATCACCTTCCCCTGGCTGTGGCCCAAGACTCTGAGTCATCCTGGGCCTCTCCTCCTGCTGTGCCCACAGCCAATCTGCTGGGAACCCCTGTCAGATCTGCTTCCAGAACAAATCCAGCTTTCAACCCCTTCTCACCAGCCCCATCATCACCACCTTAGCTCTGCCCCCACCATGTGCCTCTTGAATTACTGAAATAGGCTCCTTGGTCCCCTGATTTCTCTCTGGGCCTCCACAGACTATTTCTCCAGTAGCTGAGGCTCTCCTGTTAGCACCCAAGTCAGATGATGTCATTGCTTCTGCCAATTTTCTAGCAGCTTCTATGAGACTGGAATCAAATATGAAGTCTTAACATGGGCATATTGAGCAGCTGTAGCTCTGAGATGTCTTGTTTCAACACTTTGATTCAGTGACTCCTTCTGCAGGAGCCCCTACCACTGAGCCACACCCCCAAACCCTCACTGGCAGATTCTAGGAAAGCACACTACCATTGAGCCACACCACTGGGAGATTCTAGGGTCAGGGTTACTCTGAGTTACTTTTTACTTCCTGGCCAACATAAGGTGAAAAAGACCTTCTCTAATGCTACATACAAATTTGAGGCTAGCCTGATCTATATGAGACCCTATCTAAAATAAAAATCAATAAAACAGCACCTGATGGTTAATCTTTCTTTGTCAACTTGATGGGATTTAGAATCACCTAGGAGACAACACCTCCAGGTGTGTCTATGAGAGTGTTTCCAGAATGTTTTAACTGAAATGGGTAGATACACAATGAATATGGGCTGCAACATTCCATGGACTGGGATCCTGGACAGAATAAAAAGAAAACAAGCAGAGCACCAGGGTTCATCTCTCTCTGCTTCCTGACAGTGGGTGTCATACCTAGAATCCCTCTCATTTCCACACCTTCCCTGCCACAGTGGACTGCACCCTCAAACTGTGAGCTAAAACAAACCTTCCTTCTTTAAGTTGTTTCTGCCAGGTATTTTGTCACAGCAACAGGAAAAGTAACTAACACAGCATTTTTGTTGTTGTTGTTGTTGTTGCTGTTGCTGTTTATTTGTTTTATTTTGAGACAGGGTTTCTCTGTAGCCCTAGCTGATCTGGAACTCACTATGTAGCCCAGGCTGGCATCAAAGTCATGGAGAAGGGGTCCTCTTGTCTCTGCCTCCTGAGTGCTGAGAGCACAGGTGTGCACCACCATAACCTAAGGTTGAGCGTGTGTATGTGTGTGTGTGTGTGTGTGTGTGTGTGTGTGCGCGCGCGCGTGTGCAGGCGTGTATAACACTGTCTCCCTCTATTGCTCTTCACTGTATTTTTAGACCAACTCTCTCACAGAACCAGGAGGTCTCTGGTTTGGATAGACTGGCTAGCCAGCGGGTACCAGGGATCCACCTGTCATCACTGCCCCAGCACTGGTGTTACAAGCATTCACCACACCCAGCTTTCTATGTGGATCCTAATGCTTGGATGGCAAATGCATTACAATGAGCCACCTCATTAGTTCCCTCCCGACCCACTCATCACCCAACTCTAAGGCACACGTCTAAGAAAAGCTGCTGTCAACCCAAGAGTGAGCATGAGGGGACACTGAGGCAGCCCATCCCTGTAGGATGCTGGATCTTCTGGTGTATGAGCTGGCCTCCTCTGCCATGGGTTAAACCTTCCTGTTTTAGGTTTTTTGTTTTTTTTTTTTTTCTACTTCTATGAATTTCCTGGGACTGTTGCAAATGCGGCTTACTATTCATTCCCTCTGCAGCTGGGAGGCTGGGAATCCGAAGTCACGCTGTTGCTAGAGTTGTTTCCCTTGAGTGTCGCTCCGAGGATCCGTTGCTGCTTCTCTCCAGCTGTGTGACTCTCGTTCTGTCTCTATCTTCACACCGCCTTCTCCCCTCACAGCTATGTTCCTTGAACTCCCTCTCCTTTTTCTCAGGAGTACCCTACCTCCAAGATGATCTCATCTTAAGATCTTTCACATCATTACCTCTGCAAAGAGCTTATTCCAAATAAGGTTGTATATGCAGCAGCAGCATCAGGGTTCGGCTATATTCAGTTCCTTCCTTGTTTGCCCTCACATTGTCTGTGATGAGTTTCTTACACATCAAATCCTATGCAATCTTACGTTGGTGTATGTTTTTCTCAGAGGACATAAGCTGACTCATATATAGATGTGATTTTTACACATAAAAAAGGATTATATATTTCCTTAGTTTCATTTCCTGTTGCTGTGCTAAAACACCCTAACATAAGCAACTTAAGGGAGAAAAGGTTTATTGTGGCTCACAGTTCAAGGGTACATCATGACAGGGAAGTCAAAATGGCAGGAACTTGAAGCAGCAGGTCACGTCACATCCACACTCAAGAGCAGAGAGCAATGCGTGCATGCATGCCGGTGATGAGTTCACTTTCTCCACCCACACAGTTCAGGACCCCATGCCTAGGGAATGGTACCACCCATGCTGGTCAGGGCTTCGCACCTCCATTAACATGGTCAAGACAATCCCCCAGAGATGTGTCCACAGACCAACCTGATCTAAAGAATCTCTCATGGAGACTCTCTTACAAAGGTGATTCTAAATTATGTCAAATTGACAATTAAAACTCAGACTGGGGAGATGGCTCAGTGGCTAAGATTGTTTGTTGCTCTTTCAGAGGACCAGAGTTCGGTTCCCAGCACCCACATTGGGTGGCTCACAACTGCTTGTAACTCCAGCTCCAGGGAATCTGATGCTCTCTTCTGGCTTCTGTGGGTACTACACACACACACACACACACACAAAATCACTTCATAAGATGGAGCCCACACCTGACATTAATATCAGGCTTAGAAACCTGTGACTAGACAGGGCACAGGCTATAGTTCAGAGCCTAATAGTGTTATTCTGCTAAATAGACATAGTATTAAAGTGACTCCTAATGACTTAATGTTATACCCATAGATTAATGCATCTCATCTCTGGTGAGAACCAGAGATGATCCCTTATGATGATGATGAACACAGAAACCCATACCTGGCCAATGTGCAGAGAATAAGAGACTACAGAATACTTATCCCTGAATTGAACACCTATATCAAACTTCTGTATCCAAAGGCCCGGGATTCGTTGCAGAAGAGGGGGTAGAAAGATTGTAAGAGCTAGCGATAGTGGATGACCACAAAGAAACAGAGTTTTCCAGACAGCTGGGCAGTTACTCAGATAATTCACCACAGTGGTGACAGCATGTAAGGTCAAACCAGATAAAATCCCAGCATAGATATAGGAAAGTGGACAAGAAACCCCAACCCTATCTGAAGAACTATTAGCAGCTGACGACTGCTGGGAGGGGGAGTCAGTCTCTTTCAAGGATGTGACTCCTGGTTGGCTGACTCAACTTCAGTGGATGAGCCCATGCTGAAGGGCATTTGGGGACACAAATTTGATGCTATAGGCTTTTGTACATAAACATGTATAATAAAAATTGGGTGGTGGTAGTAATGAGGGATGCAGATAAGGAAGGTTATCTAAGTACGATCAAAGTATGAAATTCACAAAAATTCAATAAACAGGAAAAACATTAAAAAATTTAAAAATAATAAAATCTTTTGTCAAAACCCCAAACAAAAGCTAACCATCATAGGAGTAAATGATGTCAAAGACCACACAGTGGGCCTGCTCTTTAGCTGTTATGTGAATACACGTGGAAAGTCAGTCTTGTAAACGTGATGCTTCTGGAAGGAGGGAACACGAGTTGAGCCTGAGAATGGATGTAGTCTTGATAGGTGGTCTTGATAGGTGAAGAATGGGGCGTTCTCAGTGAGGCACAGCCTGGGCTGGGATTCACGTTTTGGGACACTTCCTAAGACTTTCCCTAGAGCTTAGCAAATAATAGATACTTAATCATTGCACTGCTGTCAACTGCATACAAGAGGGGCGTCTTTGGTTTTTTTGACAGGGTCTCCCTGTAGTCCCAGATGGCCTAGAGCTCACTATGTAGCCCAGGTTGGCCTTGATCTCACAGAGATCTGCTTCCTCTGCCTCCTGAGTGCTGGGATTAAAGGTGTGCACCATCACACCCAGCAGGAGGAGCATCTTCATTCTTCCTACTGAGTCAAGTAGTTTGCCCACTTTTATACTTGGCTATATTAGCTACTTTTCTCATTGCCGTGGAAAGACACCCAACAAAAACAATTTAAGGAAGGGTTTCTCTTGCTCACAGTTTGAGGACACAGTCCATGATGGAGGGAAGGCATGGCAGCAGGAGCGTGAGGCAGCTGCTCGCGTGGCATCCACAGTCAGGAAGCAGAGAGATGGATGCTGGTGCTCAGCTCACTTTCTCCTTTTTATTCAGTCAGGATCCCAGCCCATGGATGGTGCCGCCCACATTTAGGATGGTCTTCCCAACTCAATTAACCTAGTCTAGAAAATCCCTCATAGATGTGTCCAGAGGTTTGTTTCTGTGTTGAGTCTACATCCCATCAATCTACAATCAAGAAAAGCCATCACCATCAGTGGTATTCACCCAACAAAATAGTCTGGAAATGCAACAGGACTCAAAGGTAAGATGCTAACGTGCTACGTTAACTCAGAAAGTGTGATTTATAGTCCAGCTGTCTGTCCCATTTTTCCATTTGTCTCCAAACTAATTGGAATTAAATATTTCATAACCCTACTCCCCAAGCCCCTACCCCTCCACTATGCATCCACACTTCAACTGGGAATGATTGCAAATCTACCCTGAGCTTGATGAAGAGAGATGGGACCAGGGCTGGGGAGATGACTCCATGGCTGAGTGCTAGTGGCAGAAGCATATAGGACCAGAGTCTGGATCTCCGGAACACATGGAAGTTCTGGGTGGATGTGGGGCCTGCCTGTTTTTCCAGTCTCAGAAGGTGGAGACAGGGGATCCCCGGAGCAAGCTGGCTAGGGAGACTAGCCTTATTGGTGAGTTCTGAGTTTGATTTCGAGAACTTGCTTCATTGAAAAAACTGGAAGAATGATCAAGGATGATTCCAGACATCAACCTTGGGCCTCTGCATGCATGCACACATATGTGCACACAAACCTACACATGTGTGCCCACACATTTGGGAAGGCATAACCCACAAGAAAAGAGAGAGATGGAAATGGGGTCAAATGCAGTAGATTTACTTGTGGTTAAAAGGAAACACAGCTTGGGTTGAAGTAAGATCTGGAAAAACTGACTTCATCCTTCATCTCTGGGTCCTGGGTAGAGGGGTCTTGGGGAATGTGGTGGTCCAAAGCTCAGAATAGAATGGCCATCTACTGGGTCTGATGGCTGTTCTTTTTTTATCTTTTAGAAAAATCATTGAGAGTGTATATGTGTGCATGTGTGTGCATGGAGTGTGAGTGTGAGCATGTTCTGTGGTACATGTGTGGAGGTCAGAGGACAACCTTGAATGCCAGTCCTCGCCTTCTACTCTATTTGAGACAGGGTCTCTTATTGCTCACCAGTAGCTAGCTGACCTGTGAGCTCTGTGTCTGACTTCCATCTCACTGTTGGAGTGCTGGGATTATAGACTTTATAGCTTTCTGTGGGTCCTGGGGATTCAAACTTAGGTCCTCACATTTGTACAGCAAGCCCTTGATCCACTGAGTCATGTTGCCAGCCCTGCAGCTGCTCTGCTTTACCTGGAAAGTATCAAACCAGTTGTTTCCAGGTGTGGTGGCACACACCTTTAATCCCCAGCACTGTGGGGGTCAGGACACGCAGAGGCAGATGGGTCTCTTGTCAGTTCCAGACTAGCCTGGTCTACATAGTGAGTTCCAGGTCAGCCAAGGTTATATAGTGAGACCTTGTCTCAACAAACAAACAATGTATTACCTCTGGAGTTATCCCCTGGTATTTTTGGACTGTGATTCACCGAGGGTTAGTGAAAACCAAAACCTTGGACAGGGACTATTAGGGTATGATTGTGAAATGTCCCCTAACAGGATCACATGCATCTGGATGCTTGGTCCTCAGTTGGTGCTGCTGTTTTGGGAGGTTTTGGAAGCTTTTAGGACCCAAGACCAAGATGGCAAGTAAAGGGTGTATGTGCAGAAATTGAGGGATGTAGACTGGCTCTGCTTTCTGATCCACTGGGATGTGAGGAACAAGACAAGCCACAAGCTCCCGACAGTACGATTGAAGCTCCAATCACCACGCTTTCCCTGCCATGGTCACTCCATCCCCTCAAGCGATAGCTAAGATAAATCCTCCCTCCCTTAAGCTGCTACTGACAGGTATTTGGTGGCAGCGATGAGGAAAGTAACCAATGCAGGGGCTCACTGTACTTAGGGAATAATCTACCTCACCTGGTGCCAGGCTGCACTCAAGGGATGTAGAATGACTCAGGCAGACCCGGTCTCTTGCTTGGAGCTTTCATTCTTTTGGAGGACAGCAAATACATAAGTAGGGATATGGGGAGACAGCTCAGTGTGTCAAATCTTTGCCCTACATGAGGGCCTGAGTTCTAACTCAGTACCCATGTAAAAATCCAGAGGTTAGTGAAAACCAAAACCTTGGACAGGGACTATCAGGGTATGATTGTGAAATGTCCCCTAACAGGATCACATGCATCTGGATGCTTGGTCCTCAGTTGGTGCTGCTGTTTTGGGAGGTTTTGGAAGCTTTTAGGACCCAAGACCAAGATGGCAAGTAAAGGGTGTATGTGCAGAAATTGAGGGATGTAGACTGGCTCTGCTTTCTGATCCACTGGATGTGAGGAACAAGACAAGCCACAAGCTCCCGACAGTACGATTGAAGCTCCAATCACCACGCTTTCCCTGCCATGGTCACTCCATCCCCTCAAGCGATAGCTAAGATAAATCCTCCCTCCCTTAAGCTGCTACTGACAGGTATTTGGTGGCAGCGATGAGGAAAGTAACCAATGCAGGGGCTCACTGTACTTAGGGAATAATCTACCTCACCTGGTGCCAGGCTGCACTCAAGGGATGTAGAATGACTCAGGCAGACCCGGTCTCTTGCTTGGAGCTTTCATTCTTTTGGAGGACAGCAAATACATAAGTAGGGATATGGGGAGACAGCTCAGTGTGTCAAATCTTTGCCCTACATGAGGGCCTGAGTTCTAACTCAGTACCCATGTAAAAATCCAGACATGGTGGCACAAGCTTGTAATATCAGCACTGGGGAGGTAGAGACGGGTAGATTCCTGGGATTCACTGGCCAGAGAGCCTAACCAAAACAAGAGACCTTGTTTCAAAAAACAAGGTATACCAGGCATGGTGGCAATCGCCTTTAATCCCAGCACTCAGGAGGCAGAGGCAGGCAGATCTCTGTGAAATGAAGGCCAGCCTGATCTATGTAGCTAGCTCCAGGCCAACCAAGGCTATATAGTGAGACTCTGTCTCAAACAAAACAAAACAATACTCTGAGGAAGAACGAGATCTGAGGGTGTCCTCTGGTTTCTACACACGTGCACAGACATGCATGTGTACCCATATATACATGAACAAATTCACAGAGAAAGAAAATGCACAGTAACACAAGGTACTGGTGGAAAGTGGTCTGTGTTCCAGAGGACAGGCAGTGTAACTGATAATGGGGCATTTGAAATGAATTGGGGTCTGGAGGGCTTGGGTGGATTCCTGGGTACTGGGAGGGAATCTTGTTCCTTGATGTCTGCATCTTCCAGCATTTGGGTGATTACTGAAGTTATTCTTTCACCCCTGAAGACAGTGAATGAAGTGTCTGGAACACAGGCTTAGAACTATGAGGTGCTCGGTAAATCACAGGGAGGGAGACGGCTGACTGAGGCCTGGCACGTGCTCAACATGGAGAAGTGGTGAGAACCCAAGCAGAGCTGGCTCCTGGGACGTCATGGTGGGAATGGAAGGAGTGTGCACACAGGGACCAGGGCCATGGCTGTGGGGACAGCTCCAGAGAGAAACCTGAAGACGAAGGGTGTGTGGTGTCCTCCCCTCACTAATGGACTCCTGCTCTGTGTTGCCCTCTATGATTCCCTGACCCTCTGGGTCAGGCAGGGGGCGAGGTCCTGCTGGCTCCTTGACCATCAGCTGGTGCCCAGTTCCTATGAACTCCTTGTTGGAATGCCCCCTCCTGCTCCTTTTCCACCTGGCCCTGCAGATCTGGCCTCCAGGTTTCTTTGCATGCTCTAGAAACAGGCATGTCTACGTTTTTAACGTTGGGAAGTGACTTTGTCATCAACGAAGTTCATGCTCGCTCAAGAACAGCACCACCAGGCCTGGAGAGTCAGCTCAGTGGTTAAGATCATGTGCAGCTCTTGCAAAGGACCTGAGTTTGGTTCCCAGCACCCATATTGGGCAGCACATGACCACCTGTAACTCCAGGAGATCTGACTCCCTCTTCTGGCTTCCTTGAGTCCTGCATGCATGGAATATACTTAACATACATGCAGGCAAAATGCTCACACACATCTAAGCATATCTATGAAAGAGTTTCTGGATTGAGTTCATTGAGGTGGGGAGACCTACCCCAAATGTGGATGGTGCCATTCCCAGGGCTGGGGTCCTGGACTGAATGAAAAGGAGGACACATGCTAAGCAGCAGCACACATCTCTTTTTGCTTCCTGTGAGCAGCTGCCTCACACTTCTTCCACCATGCCTTCCACCGTGATGGCCTGTGTCCTCAAACTGTGAGCCAGAGAAACCCTTCCTTCCTTATGTAGCTTTTGTCAGGTGTTCTGTCACAGTGAAGAGGCAGTGGCTAATACTCCTCTTAGGTCTTTCAGTCTTCAACACTCCCTTCTGTAGCACTACCTCCTAAGAACACTGGAGAAGGGACAGTGCTGAGACCTGAAATCTCTGGCCCCAGGGCGCTGTGTCAGCAAATGAATCCTTGGGTGCCGGCATATATCGACACCAGATGCCTCACAAGGCTTTTGGGCTTTACATCCAATTCCAACCAGTTTATCCTGCTCAGTGTTAGATTATGGACCTGTCCCTTTAAGAGACTGGTCACCATAAAGGCCAGATCTTGGAAATCAGGCCATGCCCTCCTTCTAGAGCCAGTAGGCCCCAACTGGGAGGAGTAAATCACTGGGTGGGGGTGGGGGTAGCAAACCCAAGACAAAGAAACCTAACCACACCTCCCCAGGCTCTGGGTCTTTAACTGACTTAAAGGTAGTATTAAGGAATGTTGCTCCCTGCCTCTGTGCTCCCCAATTTTGAGTTATAGTCAGGTTCCTAACACCTTTGAGCTGTGTTGTGTATCCACCTATCCACTGTAGCTAAGCCATATATTATCTGTCACTGCAAAACTACAACTCTCACCTCAACAGGGATAAGAGATGGTTTATGAACACCGGGCGTGGTGGTGCACGCCTTTAATCCCAGCACTTGGGGGGCAGAGGCAGGTGAATCTCTCTGAGTTCAAGTCCAGCCTGGTCTACATAGTAAGTTCCAGGACAGCTGAGGCTACAGGGAGACCCTGTCTCAAAAAGACAGACAGACAGAGAGAGAGAGAGAGAGAGAGAGAGAGAGAGAGAGAGAGAGAGTTTATGCTAGAACCAAATATGAGTGACCATGTCCCCAGAACACAGTTTTAGTTCACCCCAAATTTCATGTTCCAATGTGGTAACACTTCTTGAAGTTTTTATAGTAACAGAGCTAAGAAAGTTATAAATCAAGATGCTTCAAATACATCGATGGCGATGTCAGAAAAGCAGGTCATAGCAAAATAGGGGAACCTCTGTGACAGGCCTCAGATGTTATCTGATGACACTCTTGGCTGTTGGGTTAATGGAAGCTAGTGGTCAGCTAATACATTCCAAAGGAAAGATAGTACTCTGTTCCAAATGATTTACCTAACAGTCACAGAGCTGTCAGGTCAGGCACAGAGGAGGGCAGGAAATGGCTATTATGAGGGCTAAAGATGGCCAAAGATAATTTGGCTCTGGACTTGCAGCATTCCAACCCCTCCACTGTCACTGAAGCTCTCTTTGTAAATCAGTCTTGCAGAAGGACCTGTTTGAGGATGCAGTTTCTCTTTGAGAACTTTCATCTACATGTCTTAGCATACCCACCTATTGATAGAAATGTTATAAAAGTAAGCCACTGTCTTTGTTTCCCGGACTCAGGTGCAGGTACCTTTCAGCAACCTCTGCCAGCACACTCTGGGAGCAAGGAGTCCCCACTTTAGTGAGTGAATTATGAACCTGCTTTTGCCAGAAGTTTGCTTCATCAGCCTCTGTTCAACACCCAGCCTGTCCTCAGCTCAGAGCTTTACCTTCAAAACGATATAGAAGGATCTGGACATAGAGGCATGCGCCTGTAATCCTGGCTCTTTGGAGGTGGAGGCAGGAAGACCAGGAGTTCAAGATCATCCTTGACTACATATCAAGTTTGAGGCTAGCTTGGGCTACATGAGACCCCCCTGTCTTAAAAAAAAAAAAAGTAAAATAAAACAATAAGCTGTAAGATGACTTTTTTAGTTTGCTTGCTATTGCTGTGATAAAACATTCAGACCAAAACCAACTTGGAGAGGAAAGAGTTTACTTCATCTTACAGTTCTCAGGTCATACTCCATCACTGAGGGAGGTTAGGGCAGAAACTCAAGGCAGGAACCTGGAGGCAGGAACTGAAGCAGAGATCATGGAGGGACACTGCTTACTGGCTTGCTCCCTGACTTGCTCAGATACCTTTCTTAAATAGTGCAGGTCCACCTGCCTAGGGATGGCACTGCCCACCATGGGTTGGATCCTCCTATATCAATGAGCAAATAAGAAAATGCCTCACAGATGAGACCACAGACCAATCTGAAGGAGGAAATTCCTCAGTTAAGGTTCCCTCTTCCCAGGGGTGTCAAGGTGACAACTGAACCTGACCAACACAATGACCCATGAGTACATGTTTTATATATAAGCAAATGGAGACTCCCTCCTAGAACCATGATTCACCCAGTATCACATGGCTGGCATTGTGGGTGTAGTCAGAAGGCTGTTAGTAAGACCAGAAAATGAAGTTGGTCCCCATTAAGGGAACATTCACAATTGTGGTTCAGGAACCCCAAACTGCCAGCCTTGGAGTGTTATACCCTGATACCACAGAACTTGCAGCCTGCCAGAGCCTTCAACTAGGACTGAACTCTGATCAAGCAGGACTTCCCTGATTTGCATAATCCTGATTTGCATAACCCCTATTTGCATAGTCCTGGTTTGTATGGCAGATATGGCACAACTGAAAATTCTGCACACAGCAGCTCATACTAAACTCCCAGAACTATACACAGACCCATCTGCTCAGTCTGCCTTTGAATGGCAAAAATTACACACCAGGAAATGTAAAAGAAACCTATCCTAACTGTACAGGTACTTCTCCCCAAATGGAGACCCCCATATAACCCATTGCCCTGTGCTGTAGATAGTAATGTAGTTATTGCCCAGCCTGCTGCCCTTTTGCAGCATACTCAAAAAATTCTTTTTCTTATTCTGGTCTCAAGAATGTGTGATGCTTAGCATTGTTCCTATGACACAATCTAGAATCACCCCCCACTCACCTGTGGGGGATTATTTTAAGTGTGTTAACTGAGGTTAGAAGAGCCACCCACTGTGGGTGGCACAATTCCGTAGGCAGGGGATCCTGGATTGTATAAAATGGAGAAACTGAGCTGAACAGCAGTAGGCATTCAGCACTCTCTACTTTCTGATTATAGATGTGACCAACTGCTTCAAAACCCTTGACTTCCCCACCATGATGGACTGTACTTTGAACTGTACTTGAACTTTGACCCAGAACGATCCCTTTCCCCTTTCAGTTGGTATTTTATCACACCAACAGGAAAAGAAACTAAGACGAAGTAAATTCATTCACCAGCCACCTATCCTTTCCCCACTGTCAGAATGACTGGCCAGTCCACTACTGAGACCTACCTCAACTTCACATCATTGGAGGCTGGAATCTCCCAGAAGACAAATTCCTTTCTTAAAGGAGGCCTACGTGGTCTTGGGCTCTTCTCTCCCTGACTCCAGGGGCTATGGGATAGGCCTTCCTCAGACCCCTACTTTCCTTTTCCCCAACCACTCAGTACACAAAGGACTGTCAGCGCAACAGTGGGGCACTGCTACCCATGGAACTGGAGTGTTAAGTAACAGGTGATTCATTTACTCTGGTCTTGAATTTTAAAGAAGTTGAGAGTCCAACTTGGACCCTCAGCTTTGGGAGATGCCTGTAACCATGGCAGCAGCTCACTGAGCGACAGTAAATATTTGTAGAAAGAGAGAGACAGGAGTAGGGAGGAGGAAGAAGAGCCAGAGCTGGGGGACAGGACTTGGCCCTGGGCACTTGCAGAGAGCTGGTGGCTGTCCCTGGACTCCCAGGAGATCCTCTGGGGCTTGCAGTAATAATTGTTAGGGGCAGAGTTGGGTAGAACACACTCTCTAGCTCAGCCTCATTCTCCCAGGTCTCTGTCAGTTATCCTCAGGACAGGTGTCCAGGGTCAGATTGCTGGGTAGGCTTTGCACAGGCTAATCAGCCATGCTCACCTGCAGAAACCTCTTTCTTAGTCACAGTTGCTGTAGTGGCAATGGCAAGCCCCCTACTGAGAGCCTATCTGTGAACCCCCAACCCCCTAACAGACTCCCCTGGGGCCAGGATTCCAGAAGAAAGCTAGGCATTGTATTTACTTCCCCAAGGAAGTTTACAGATCTCATACAGATTGCCAGGCTCCAGGACATCAGAGGGTTACCAACGTAACAAGTACATCTAGATGTGTCTCTCTGATCACCTCCTCACTTCCTCCACATTCTCAGAGTCAGACATTCCTCCCTGGAATGCAGAATCCTCTCCCCTTTTCATGCCACCCAGGAATTTGGGACAGTTTGGCTGTGGGTCCTGCTGTGGATTATGCGTTAAATATATGCCAAGAAATTTCTTCTTCCCCTTGAGACATGTAAAAGGTGATGCCCTCCCCCAACTCTGCCTCATAGGTCTGAGCTCTTCTAATTAATCTCTTATCTGGAAGCATAATCCTCAATGTCCCTTAAACCTCTTTTTTAGAGGGGGTTTGCAAGTAGTCCCATCCCTGTAACCCTAGCTGGCCTTGAACTCACTATGTAGACCAGGCTGGCCTCAGTCTTAAAGAGATCAACCTGCTTCTGTCTCCTGAATGCTGGGCTTAAATTTTCATTTATTTTTATTTAGTGTGTATGGGTGTTTGCCTGCTTGTATATAAGTGCGCTGTGTCATGTAATGCCTGTGGAGGCCATAAGAAGGCATTGGATCCCCTGGAACTGGAGTTACAGATGGTTGCTGGCTGCTGTATTGGAGCTGGGAACCGAAGCTGAGTCTTCTACCAGAGCAGCCATGCTCTTAACCGCTGAGCCATCTTTCCAGCTCTTCAGACTTCCTCTTTTCCTAGTGTGTGTACAAACTTCTGTGAATCTCTTCTGTTTCTTATGCCTCAATTACCTCATTTTTATAATGGGAATAACAAATCAGTTGTGTTTATGAGGCTGTTGTATGTTGAAAAAACTCCAGCTCTCTAAAGCATCTTCTTGTAGGAGTAAAGATAACGGGCCCTGTGGAGTTCCAGAACGAAGGGCTATTAGTTTCAGGCTGGGGCTGAGGAGATGATTCAGTGGGTAAAGTGCTTGCTGCACAAATATGAAGACCAGAATTTGAGCCTCAAGACTTATGTAAAAAACTGGGCAAGGTAACACATGCCTGTAATCCCAGTGCTGAGGAGGCAAAGACAGGTGGATCCCTGAAGCTCACTGGCCAGAGTCTGGATAACTGAGTGAGCTCCAGCTTTGTGAGAGACACTGTTTCAAAATACAGGGTGGATGGCAACTGAGGAACAGCACCTGAGGTTGCTGTGGCCTCCACATGCACACATACACACAGACACACAGACACACACACACACAGACACACACACACACACACACAGACACACATACACACACACACGCACACACGAGCTCCAGGCCACGTTCCTGTTGGCCCCCTATGCCTACCTAGTAGAAACAACTGGGTCAGACCTGGGGCTTGCCCTTGCCCAGCTGTTGCCAGCTGTGCAGTTGTACAGATGGCGTGGGGTGCTTCCCTGCAGATGTCCTCTGGCTTAACGGCAATCTGGGTCAGGGCCCTGGCTGTGCCAGATGCAGGAACAATGTGTGCAGAGTGAGTCTCAGCAGAGAGCCGGCAGGGAAGCAGAACCCTACATCCTCCCAGATGCTGGCAGGGGGCCTGTTGTCCTTTTACAGAATCCCAAGGATGGAACCCTGAGCTCTCCCTGTGGGGCAGTCCCTGTTACCACAGACTTCCAGGTTAACTGGTCCCTGTACACACCTTGTTTTAAAATAGGCCAAATGGTGTATTTATTTTTAAATTACATCTCAAGGGGTACAAAGATTGCATGCATCTTATTAGTAAGAGAAAGCAGTAGACAGCGTGAGCATGCAGAATATATTACTATTGAATCTTAGGCTTTTTAAAGAGTCTGAACCTCAGTTTTCCTGCCTGTAAGTGGGTAGTCTCCAGGTTTGAGCCTTCAAAGTGAATCTGAACATTTTTGTAAAATAATGCCGGACGCTCCTGGGAGCCATCTCCTCTGGTGGAAGTTCCTGTATATTTTTTTAGTCCTGTGTTGCTTGCTGCTTCTAAACTTATTTATTTTATGTTGGTTGCACCATGAAACCCTAAAATAAAACAGGAAGAGAGGTGGTGAGGAGAGATTACCATGAGAAGACTTGGGCTACCAGAACTCTTCAGAGTATGGTGTGACTTGGACATACTCTGCACCCCAGCCATGCAGGGACCTGACTGACCTTCATGTGGGACAAAGTGACTCCTCCATTTCACATAATTTCAGCCAAGAAGGACTGGGGAGGTGACTTAGCTGGCAAAATGTTTGATACAACTATATGGGCCTCAGTTCCATCCACCGGGCACATGTAAAAAAAACTGGGCAGGGGATCCCTGGGGTGCCATAGCAGCCAGCCAGTCTAACTCAATTGAGGAGCTCCAGATTCAGTGAGAGACCCTGACTCAAAAAAGCAAGGTGGAGAGACTGGGGAGATGGCTCAATGGGTAAAGTGCTTGCTATGCAAATGTGAGGAACTGAGTATGTGTATGGTGTATGTGTAAGAAACATTATATATTAATCTTTTCTGGGGCTAGAGAGATAACTCAGCAATTAAGAGCACTGGCTGCTCTTCCAAAGGACCAGGGTTAGTTCCCAGCACCCACATGGCTAACTGTCCCTAATTTCAGTACCAGGGGATCTGATGTCCTCTTCTGGTCTTTTTTGGCATTGCATGCAAAGGTGCACTTACATACATGCAGACAAAACACTCATACACATAAAATAAAATAAATCAAATTAGTCTTTCCTTTCAAACTCTGTAAAACTTTTGATTTATGATAAGGAAGTCTAATCTTTTAATGCCTTCCTCTATGCCTTGTAAGACTTTTGTTTACAAAAAGGTCCTGATGCATTCCCTGAACCTGAAGGCCTTCCCCCTCTTTGGTCAACCCTCTTTCCCTCCCTAAACTAGCCAGGTGGGAGAGACTGTGAGGTCTCCAGCCATTGGGGGAAAAGACATAGAACTCTTGGTTAGGGACAAAAACCTATAAAGCTTCCAGGTCCTGTGTGCTTGCTGTATCTGACTGGTCACTGAACGCACCTTTTTGCAAAAGTAAAACCTGCCTTGCTGAGTTACTTTTACTTTGCCTGGCCTGTTCTTTGCGCAGTATTGGTGGGTTCTCAGACCTCATATTTTATTTCTAATATATGTGTGTGTGTGTACGAATGTGTTGTGGGGTACATTCACCTGTTTATGTGAAGGCCAGAAGTTGATGTTAGGTGACTTCTTCAATCACACTCCACCTTATTTTATTTTATTTAAAAAAAATTTTTTTGGTCTTTTTGAGACAGGGTCTCCCTGTAGCCCCAGCTGTTACTGTGTAGACCAGACTGACCTTGAACTCACAGAGGTCCACCTGCCTCTGCCTCCCAAGTGCTGGGATCAAAGGCGAGTGCCACCAGAATATGTCTGTGTGTGTCTGTGTGTGTCTCTCTGTGTGTGTGTGCATATGCACATGAGTGCAGTGCCCTCAGAGTCCAGAAGGGGGTGTCAGAGCCTCTGGATCTGGAGTTGTAGTTGGTTGTGAGCTGCCTGATGTGGGTGCTAGAAACCAAACTCAGATCTTCTGGGAGAGCAGCAAGTGCTCTTAACTGCTGCGTCATTTCTCTAACTCTTTCCTGTTTGGTGATTGACTAGGTTGGCTGGCCTGTGAGCCCCAGGGAGGTGAAGTCCTCCTGTCTCCACCTCCCAAGTGTTGGAATTATACATGCCCTCCACACCTGGGTTTTTTAACCTGGGTGCCAGGGAATTTAAACTCAGGCCCACATACTTGCTTGACAAACACTTTACTGACTGAGCCACCTCCCCAGTCCCCTGATATATATGTTTATTCAAGACTTCAGTCTTGAGCTAAGATACAGCCCCTTTATGATCATGCTGCCCCCTTAAGCACAGAAAGCTGAGTGTTGACTGTGTTACTCCCTTAGGACACGATTGAAATGTCAATGGCCCCTAGCTGAAGGCTTCTGTGATTTACTTCCGCTTGAACAGCATTCTTAAATATGCTTGTGAATATTTGCCCTGACAGCCACAGAGAATGGGACCACTTTGCACAGTGAAGTAAAACAACTGGGTAAATTTGCCTGTGTCTCTTTGAGAAAACAATGGGAAATCAGCAGCCTAGCAAGGCCAAAGTCATAGAATGGAACAAGTGCAGTCCTGACCTCGCTAAGCTTCTCCAGGCATCTCCAATGACACTTAAATTCCCTTTGTATGAACACTCTACCCCCACCCCTTGTAGAGTCCCCTGGCTGCTCTGGGAGCCCTGGTAGCTGAATTCAAGGTCTCATCTTGGCTGATCATGTCGATCAAGGGATCATTAAAGAAGTCTTTATGCTCCCAGTATGGTGGAGCATACCTATAATCCCAGCCCTCTGGAAGCAGAGACAAGAAGATTGTGGGTTCAAGGTCAGCTTGGGCTACCAAGATCCTGTTTCATAGAAGAAAATCACTATAAGGGCTGGAGAGATGGCTCAACGGGTACAAGCATGAGGACCTGAGTTCAGAGCCCCTGGCATTCACATAAAAAAGCTGGGTGTAGTGATACATGCTTATAATCCCAGCACCAGGAAAGTAGAGACAGGAGGATCCCTGGGGTTTGCTGATCAGCTAATCTAGTCAAATAAACAAGCTCCAGGTTTAATGGGAGATTCTGTCTCAAAAAGTAAAGTGGAGGATGCTGGCATGGAGGTACACATCTTTAATTCCAGTACCTGGGAAGCAGAGGCAGGAGGATCTCTGTGAGATAGAGGTCAGCCTGGTCTACATAGCAAGTTTCAGTCCAGCTGGGGCTACAGGGAGACTGTGTCTCAACAACCAAAAAAAAAACAAAAAACAAAAAAAACCCCAAAGAAACAAACAAGATGGAGGGCTGGAGACATAGCTCAGTGGTTAAGAGCACTTGAGTTCTTGCAGAGGACCCAGATTAGGTTCCTAACACACACAAGGTGACTCAAAAACCATCCCCATCTGTAACTCCACTTCCAGGGAATCCAGTGCCATCTTCTGGTCTCAGAGGGTACCAGGCACATGGTACACAGGCACACATTCAGGCAAATACGCATACACATAAAATCAAAATAAATCTTTTTTAAAAAGTAGTCAGGCATGGTTGCATACACCTTTAATCCCAGCACTTGGGAGCCAGAGGCAGGGGGCTCTCTATGAGTTTGATTCCAGCCTGGTCTACACAGTGAGTTCCAGGCTAGCCTGGAACTGTACAATGAGACTCTGTCTCACAAAAATCAAGAAAAAAGGGTCTGGAGAGATGGCTCATGAGTTAAGAGCACTGGAACTGTAGTTATAGGCAGTTGTTAGCTGTCATGTGGGTGCTGGGAACTGAATCTGGGAACTACACCCTCTTCTGGCCTCCACAGGCATTGCACATATGGATGTACTTACATACATGCAGACAAAACACTCAAACACATAAAATAAAAATAAATTTAAAAAACAAACCAAAAAAGTTGATAGTGATTGAGAAAGACAGGACATGGACCTCTGGCCTCTACATGCAAGTGCATCTGCACATACATGTGACACACATATGCACACATGTGTACTTGTACACAAATACATACACCTAGACACACATAAACATGCACACACACATACACACACACAGGTATAGATAGTTGGCATCTTAAACAGGAGTATATAAAGTTAGGCCCTCCTTAAAGTATCCCTGGCCATTTGGTCTGGATTCATTTGTGCATCTCTGATTAAACCCTTGGTGTTGATTTCAGCTTCGGTATAAGCTACAGCTGATGGAGGGACCAAGGTAATGACTCTTCCCCTGTGTGTACTGCTTGTGTCTTAACCGGCTGGTGGCACCACTCTGAGGATGGTCTTGGGAGAGACCCGTGCCTGTGCAGTGTGTGGGCTCAGGTAGTCACTGGTGAGAAAGCCACCATGCAGCAGGTTGAAGGCCACACTCCTAGAGCAGATATCTTGCTATAATCCTGAAACATGTCTTTCCATTGCTGCCACAGTGCCAGTATGCCTATGCAGCCACCACCAGACTCTGATCCTGAAGCTTGTAGGGGAAGAAATCAGTGGCACCTTTGTGGGTCAGTCAAGGGCTAACCCAGCCACTGCCTTAGGGAGTCCTCTAGCTCTGATTATACTGACTTTAGGATCCCTGCAGAAGACACTCCCCTCCAAAAGCAATGCAGTAAGTAATCATCAAAGAAGTAAAGGTGGGAAGAGGAGAAGGAAGGATGGAGGAAGGCAGGAAGGAGGAACGGAGAAGAGAGGAAGAAGAAGGAAGGAAGGTATGAAAGAAGGAAGAGGAAGGAAAGAAGGAGGAAGAAGGAAGGAAGGGAAGGAGAAAGAAGGAAGGAAGGGCAGCTATAGGAGAGAAAAAAGAAATAGAGGTCAAGACTTTGACCCAATCAGAAATCCAAAATTTACAAAAAAAATTTATCCACAGGGCTGGAGACGTTAACTTTGGTCCCAGAACCCATGTGTCTTAATTAGCTTTAACTGTCAACACAGCCTAGAGTCATGTGAGAGGAAAGCCTGGATTGATGAATTGTCTAGGTCAGACTGGCCTGTGGGCATGTGTGGGGGGGTTATCTTGATTGCTAATTGATGTAGGAGGGCTCAGCCCACTGTGGGCAGCACTATTCCCTGGGCAGGTGAGCCTGGGCTGTATACAAAAGCTAGCTAACCACAAACCATGAACAAACCAGCAAGCAGCATCCTCAGTGGTTTCTGCTCCAGTTCCTGCTTGAGTTCCTGTCCTGACTTCACTTAGCGATGGATGAAGACCTGGAAGTGCAAGTCAAATAAACTGTTTCCTCCTCAAGTTGCTTTTGATCAGAGTGTTTTACCAAGGCAACAAGAATGAAACTAGACCATGTTTACAAAAACTCTCTGTGTGGAATCAAACACTTATAATCCCAGTGTGGAGAGGTAGATTCCTAGACCTCATGGGTTGGCCAACTTGGAGAGTTCTAGACCATGAGAGGCCCTGAAACAAAGAAAAAAAAGAAAGGCACCCTAGGAAAGGCACCCAAGGTTGTCCTTTGGCCTCCACATAAATATATACACATGTCCTCACCCCCAGGTGATCACACAAACATACACACACACATACACACACCAAAGAATAATCCATTATTCTGACATTTGTATCTCTAGATATAGGTTCTGAACTAAATTTAATATGTATCGTTCTGTATCTACTGACAAATCTTTTTTATTTTAATTAGTAGTAAGGCTCAAATCACATTTATAGCCAGGGATGCTACTAAGTTTAAATGCATCACCCTCCATATCTTAGGGAAGTTGCCAAACATAAACCAGGAGAATGCAGGTGTGCCTCATCCTAACCATTAGAACGATGGACTTGTCTGAATTCCCATAACCATTGTGTCATAATTTTAAAATATTATACAGTACATGGACACTCAGACTCAATGATTAATACATTAAAATTAAATTAAATCTTTGGCACTTATAAATTGGCTTAGAAAAAAAAAGGGACCCCGTGGATCTTCCACCAGTTAAAATAGTTAATACAGCCAGATGAAAATTAAATCAAGGATTTCAAGGGTTGAAATTTATTATCCAAGACCTGTTTAGAGACAAAGTGACTGGCCTTCACTGCTTCTCAATGAACAGCCTAGCTTGGCTTGTCCTTACACTTAGAAAACATGAAGGTAACTCTCTTGGTTTCCTTTCTGTTGCTGTGATAAAATACTCTAACAAAAGCAACTTAAGGAAGAAAAGGTTTTTTCTGGCTTACAGTTCAAGGTACAGCCCATCATGGTGGGGGAGTCAAAGCGGCAGGAACTGGAGGCCGCTGGTCATATTACACCTACAATCAGGAAACAGATAAATGAATGCATGCTCAGCTCACTTTCTCCACTCTATTTTCAAACTATATTTATTTATTTTGATGGGTGTGGGTGTGTGTCACAGTCAAAGGAAAATCTGCAGGAGTTATTTTTTTTTCCTTTTACCACACGGGTCCCAGTGAATCGAACTCAGGTCATCAGGCTTGGTGGAAAACACCTTTATGCTCTGAGCCATCTTGCCAGCCCCTTTCTCCGTTATGTACAGTCTGTAATCATTTGCTCAGGAAATGGGGAATGGTCCTGTCCAAAATTAAGATGGGTTTTCCCACAATGATCAATGTAATCAAGATAATCCCCAACAGGCATGCTCAGAGGCCCATCTCCCAGATGATCATCTGGGAGAATCATCTCTAGATGATTCTAGATCCTGTCAGCTGACAATGAATGCTATCAGTCACGGCACCTCACCTTGATTGTTGTGACCTTTAGATATGGCTTCACCCATCAAGGCTGCTGTGATTGAGTGATTGAAATTTGAAACTATTCACTCCATCCAGTCAGCAGCAGGTAAATGTTTTTGTTTTCCTTTTTGTGTGTGCATACGCACATATGAATGGTGGACATGCATGTATGTATGCAGGTGGTATGCCCATGTACATGCATACAAGGCCAGAAAAAGACTTCAGATATACAGCTTTCTTACTCTCTACCTTATTTCCTTGATACAGGGTCTCTCGTTGAACTTAGAGCTAGTTAGCAGCCAGCAAGCCCCAGAGATCCTCCTGTCTCTGCCTCTGACAGCACAGGGGTTATAGGTCCATGTAAGGTCATGCCCTGCTTTTGATATGAGTGCTGGGGATTCAAACTCAGGTCTTCATGATAGGGCAGCAAGCATTCTCACCCACTGAGCCATCTCTTCAGTCCCCAAGTGAATGTCTAAGCTGCCATAAATTTGGTGACTTATGCTCTGTTCAGTGTATATGATGACAGCTTATCCCTTGGAATCTAAATACATGTAGAAGGGACATAATATACCTTTACCTGGCATGTTACTTTTTCTCATCCCTTTAACCAAATAACCTGCAAGAGCTGGAGAGATGGCTCTTATGATCATTGGTGGCTTTTGCAGCCACCCACATGGTGGCTAACAGCCCTCCTTAACTCCAGTTCTAGGGGATCCGACACCCTCTTCTGGCCTCCATGGGCATTGCATGAATGTGATGCACTTACATGTATAAACACCCATACACATAAAATACAAGTAAATCAAATATCCAACAAAGAACAATTTAAAGGGATGGATTTATTGTGGTTCAGGATCTAAGGGTACAGAGTACAGTCCATCCATCATAGCAGGGAAGCCAAGATGATGGGACCTGGGAACAGCTCTGAACTATGGCAGTAGGAGCCCTAGGCTGCTTGTTCACATCTTTGTGAATCAATAAAGAGAGAACAGATGGTAAGAAAGGTCAGACTCTAAACCTCAAGGCCCAACCCCCAATGACCAACTGCCTCCAGCTAGATTCCCAAAGGTTCCAGAGCTTCCCAAAACAGCTCCACCAGCTGGTAAAAATATGTTCAAACACAGGACCCTGCAGGGGACATTTCCCATTCAAACCACTGCACCTGGCTGCCCACTGGGGCAGCTCTACCATCTGGCTATTACATACAGTCACTGCAAGCATCCCATTTTCTCCAGAAGCACAGGCATGACATTATGTCATGATACACTGCTCCCAGGAGATACATCCAGCACACATCCACTGAGAACTCCCGGAGAAGGAATGGGCTGTGATTACACATACTATGTGAGGCTCTGCAAGTTAACATTCCTAAAAATTATGTGACCCACAACAAGATGCCCTGTCTCTGACACTACCAGGAAAGAACTATTGCTTTTCTCAGTGTCCACAATGTAAAAAAATTGCATTCAAGTGTATTTTGTCTAATATTAGTAAAGCCAGTTCAGCTGTTTGTGTGTGTGTGTGTGTGTGTGTGTGTGTGTGTGTGAGTGTATGCGAAAGCCAGAGGACAACCTGAGCTGTCATTCCTCAGGTGCCACCTACCTCAGCTTTAAATTTTTATTTTATTTTATTAATTTTATGTGTATGAGTGCTTTGCCTATATGTATGTAAGTCTACCATGTGCAAGCAGTACCCACAAAGGACAAAAGAGGGAGTTGAATCTCCTGGACCTGGAGTTATGGACCGTTGTTAACCTTGATGTACATGCTGGCACCCTAACCTGGGTCTTCTGCCAGTGCTATTAACTGCTGAGCCAATTAACCAGCAAATCTTGACAACTCTGTTTCTAAAATATATCCCAAATCCTCTCACTTCTCTGGCCCCTCTGCCATTGCCCTATTCCAAGCTACCATGATCAGTCACCTGGACTCATGCCATATCCTCCTTGTTAGTGTCCCTCTTTCTAGAATAATCTCCAGTCTATTCTGTAGCCACCAGGGAAAGAGAGTAGTGTTCTTAAAACATTAATCAAATTAAGAGACTGGAGTGATGGCTTATGGGTAAGAATGCTTTCTGCATAGGCAAGGGTCCCAAGTTTGAATCTCTAGCACCCTCATAAAAAGCCAGACACATGCATGCACCTGTAACCCCAGTGCCATGGGTGGTGGAGACAGGAGAATCTTTGGGGCTTGTTAGCTGTCAGTCTAGCACCAGGTTTAGTAGAAACACTGTCTAAGGGAATAAGACAGAGTGATAGAACAGGACACCTGACATCCTCCTCTGGCTCCAAGGCATATGGGTACATTCACTGGCCTACATATGTACACACACACACACACACCATACTTGTCTGTCTAACCTCTACACTTCTCATTTCACTTAGAGTAAGATCCAAGCTCAGACCTTGGACAATCCAGCCATGTTTCTTCTCCATTCAGTCCTATGCTCTGTGGCCGCTCCCTGGCTGTGCTGATGATCTGCTTGTCACCACTGTGGCAAGATTCCTGAGGACAGCCACTTTAAAGAATGGGAGACTTCTTTTAGCTCATGATTTCAGAGGGTTTGCTCCGTGGTTACCTGGACCCACTGCTGTGAGTCTGTGGTGAAGCAGGACAGTATATGGGAGCAAAATTGCTCACTTCATGGTGGTCAGGATGTGAGGGGGGCATCCAGGCCATGCCCCCCCGGAAACCTCCTTGGCTCTACCTCCTACTTTCCACCCTCTCCCAATAATGGCATCAAAATTTAGATATAGGGCCGGCAAAATGATTTCTCTCTCTCTCTCTCTCTCTCTCTCTCTCTCTCTCTGTTGCTGTAATAAAACACTGACCAAAACCAATTTGGGAAGGAAGAGGTCTATTTGGCTTACAGGTAACAGGGAAGTCAGGGAAGTCATCAAGGGAAGTCAGGTAGGATCTCAAGGGATGAACCTGGAGGCAGGAGCTGAAGCAGAGACCATGGAGGAATGCTGCTTATGGACTTATTTCTCCTTGCTCAGCTTTCTTTTTTACTTTAATTTTTTAAGGTAAAAAGTTTATTTTTATTTTATGTGTATGAGTGTTTTGCCTGCATGTGTCAGTGCACCATATGTGTGCAATGCCCATGGAGGCCAGAAGAGGCATCAGATCTCCTGGAACTGGAGTTGTGGCTAGTTGTTAGCCACTATGTGGATGCTGGGAATCAAACCTGGATCCTCTGCAAGAGCAGCCAGTGCTCTTAACTACTGAGCCATCTCTCCAGCTCCATCAGCTACCTTTCTTATACAGCTCAGGCTCACCTGTGGCATCACCACAGTGGGCTAGGCCCTCCCACATCAATCATCAATCAAGATAATCTCTCGCAGACATGTCCACAAGCAAGTCTGATGGAGAAAATTCCTCAGTCGAGGTTCCCTCTTCCCAGGTGACTCTACATTGTGTTAAACTGACAAAAGCTAACCAGGATACAGATACATACCACACACACACACACACACACACACACACACACACCTGCACATACACAGACATGCACACACATTGATAGAATGAACAGTAATACCTGTGCTCAATAGGATGATGTCATCTGTCTCCAAGACCCCTCCACATAGTACAAACTGGTGCTGGGCCCCCTGGGGTCTGTGAAGGACAGTAGCCTGTCTTCTCTTTGGCAGAGACCTGGTGCCAGGCTACCATTGTTTTAGCTGGGTTTTTATCACTTTCCAATTCATGAATCATTGATCATTTGCTACTGTTTCCATGGCAATCCTTAACCAACCAGAACATTCCATTATTTAGGATGCACTTTACTCCACCCTTATTAGAGAACCAGGTTTACTACTGAGGTGCTTTCCAGCCCTAAGCAAAGGTAAGTGTTTTGAGTCGAGGAACTGAGCTAATGGGTCTTCTTCATGTGGGGGACTAGAGATATAAGAAATTCACTAGACTGTTTAGATGACCGTGTGTGTTTGTGTGTGTGTCTATACTTGTGTTAGCCTCTGTGTGTCTGTGTGCATCTGTGTCTGTGTGTACATGTGTGATTCTGTGTGAACCTGTATCTATATGCACCTGTGTGTGAAAGTCAAAGATCAAACTCGGCTGTTACTCCTCCAGAGCTGCTTGCCTTATTTTTTATTTTTTTTAATTAATCAATTTATTTATTTTTGTCTGTTTGTTTTTGAAATAGGGTCTCCCTGTAGCCCCAGGTGGCCTGAAACTTGCTATTTAAACTGAGCTGGCCTTGAACTCACACAGATCCACCTGCCTCTACTTCCCAACTGCTAAGATGGTGTGCCACCATGCCCGGCCCTCCACCTTATTTTTTAAATAGAATACTTATTTATTCTTTGACAATTTCATACATGTATACAATGTATATTTTTTCTTTTCCTTTTTTTGGTTTTGTTTTATTTTTTGAGACAGGGTCTCACTATGTAGCCCTTGTTGGTCTGGAACTCAAGAGATCCACCTGCCCCTGCCTCCCAAGTGCCGGGATTAAAGGTGCGTGCCACCCTATCTAGCCTTATACAAGGTATCTTGATAATATTTACCTCCAACACCCCCTTTCCACTTCCCGCATTATCCTTAACACATCTTCTACCATTCTTCATTCTCTCTCTCTCTCTCTCTCTCTCTCTCTCTCTCTCTCTCTCTGTAACCCACTGACTCAAATTAATTATTGCTGTCTGCTGGAATATTGACTCATCTTACTGGGTTGATCTTGAGCAGGTCTTGTGCAGTAACCACAGCTGCTGTGAGTTCATGAGTGCATTAGCCACATCATGTCCAGAAGACAGTTTCACAGCTCTCCTCCCCACCTTTTTTTTTTGAGGTAAGTTCTCACAGTAGCCTGGAACTCTCTGATTAGGCTAGACTAGTTTGCCAGGGAGTGCCAGAGATCCACCTGTCTCTACCTCCCCAATGATGGGATCACAAGTGGGTCCCTCCGTGCCCATTTTTTTTAAATGTGTGGCCTGAGGATCGCATTCAGGTCCTTGCATTTGTGGGGCAAGTTCCTTACCACTGAGCCATTTCCTCAGCCCACATGGATGATTCTCTGCTTTTATGTCAGGTGGGTCAAATACATGACAGGAGAACCAGGAAGATAAGAACAGTTGGAGCCTCCTGTCTTTAGGGAAGGTCAGCAGGGAGGACTTTGAGCCCATGCTCTGGGTTTCCAGGCTCCCTCAGTTGTGGAAACAAAATTATCTGGCTGAGCGGGGGTTCCAAAGGAGACAGAGACAGATCAGCTCAGGAACTAGCCCATGCAGGAAATGAGCAACTCCCTAAGCCCCTGTGTGTGTGTGTGTGTGTGTGGGTGTGTGTGTGTGTGTGTGTAGGTCAGAGGTAACATCAAGTGCCTTCTTCTATCAATCTGTGCTTTATTTCTAATTTTATTTATTCATTTTATTTTTATTTACCTATTTATTTATTTGTCTATTTATATTTTATGTATATGAGTGTTTGCCTGCATGTGTGTCAATGCACTTGTGTCATGCAATGCCTTCAGAGGCCAGAAGAGGGCATCAGATCCCCTGGAACTGGAGTTAGAGATGGTTGGTTGTTAGCCGCCATGTGGGTGCTGGGATTCCAACCCAAGTCTTCTGCAAGAGCAGCCAATGCTCTTAACCTCTGAGCCATTTCTCAAGCCCCCATTCATTTTATTTTTAAAAAATATTTATCTTTGTGTGTATGTAAGAACAACAAGTGTATGCCTGGTGCCGAAAGAGGTCAGACTATAGCGTTGGATATCCTGGAATTGGAGTTAAGGACAGATGTTTCTTCTATGTAGATGCTGGGAACTGAACCCAGGTCCCCTGGAAGAGCAGTAAGTACCCTTAACCACTGTACCATCTCTCCAGCTCCTGGTTTATTTTTCATGTGTATGAGCGTTTTGCCTGCATGTAAGTGCACCATGTTGTGCAAAGCCCATGGAGGCCAGAAAAGGGTGTTGGCTCCCTTGGAACTGAAGTTATGCATGGTTGTTAGCCCACATGTGGCTGCTGGGAACTGAACTCGGGTCCTCTGCAAAAGCAGTCAGTACTCTTAACCTCTGAGCCATCTATCCAGCCCATCTACTTTACTTTTTGAGACAGAGTCTCTCACTAAAACTGGAGCACGATTGGCTAGGCTAGGTGGCCAGTGAGCTCCAGGAATCCTCCTGTCCCTGCCCTGACTAGTACTGGAGCTGTTAGGATCACACTTAACAGGGGTGCTGGATGCTGGATATCTGTTCAGGGATCCTCATGAACTTTATAGACTGAGCCATTTCCCCAGACCTGCCAGCACCTTTCCATGAGAGAGTTGCCTGACTGGCATTCGCACCATGAAAGGGATTCAAAATAAACTGCTCTCCACCTGCGTCAGCATGCTGTACTCCAAAAGGCCCTGGAGCAGGGCATTTGGCCTAATTTCATGTTCCACCTGACACTAGTGATGTTCAGTGTGCCAAATCACAATTCACAATGAAAACAGACTCCAGGTCCCTTGGTGACCCACTGGTCTTGGTTCTAGAAGTTACTGTTCCCACTGAGCCTCAGAATCAAGTACTTTAGGCATATGATATCAGGCGGCCCCAGGATTAGACTCCACTTCCATATTAATTGAAAAGAACATTCTCTTTGGGAAGGGGAGAAACTAAGTTATACTCTGCAGCTGACAAGAGAAGACGCAGAAATGGAAAGTGGTGGTGGTAGAGTTTACCACCATGCCAGCCAGGGCCAGGCGGGCACACAGAAGGGGGCCTGGGAGGATGTAGCAGCATCTGGCCTCACAGGGCCAAAGAAGGCAGAGGTGAGTGGGAGCAAGCAGGGGAAACAAGAGCCACAGGCTGCCTGTGGCTCTGAGCCAGCCTTTCACTGGCTATAGAATCCCAAAGTCCTGACTGAGGAAAACCTGAGCTGAGGATATAGCTTGCTTTACAAGCACAGGGATCTAAGTCTGATTCCCAGAACACTATCTCTCTCTCTCTCTCTCTCTCTCTGTGTGTGTGTGTGTGTGTGTGTGTGTGTGTGTGTGTGTGTGTGTGTGTTTGAAGCTTCCACCTGATTCCACACACACACACACACACACACACACACACACACACACACACACCAAGCATGGAGATGTGTTTGTAATCCCAGTGCTGGGGAGAGACAGGTGGATCTCTGGGACTCTCTGGCCAGCCAGCCTAGCCTACTTTGGGAGTTCCAGGCCAGTGAGATTCTGTCTCAAAATAAAATAGGGGGAGAGACTGGGGAGATGGCTCAGTGGGTCAAGCGCTTGCCATATAAGCGTGAGGACCCAAGTTCAGAATTCAGAACCCACATAAAGCCAGACACAATAGTGTATCTATGATCCAAACTCTCCTAAAGGTGGACGGCACCTGAGGAATGATAGCCAAGGTTCTTTGGCCTCCACTTACACACTTACACACATGTGCACCTGCACACACATACATACAGAAGACTCTAAGCTCACCTGCAAATAGATTGGCCTTTTCAAGGGGTTGTGAACTAGATTAAGTGAGACGTAGAGTGCCTGTATGGAGGAGGCTCTGGGCAGCCAGCAGATGGAACTGAGTCTCTTGGACAAGCTCAGCCTCAAGGTGGACAGACAGCATGCTGGTAACCATAGCTGGGTGTGGGAATGACTTAAGGACAAATGAGTTTTACCTAACCATGTAACCAAAAAGTTGATCTCATGTTCTGAGATCATCTAATACTATCTTAGCTTGTTTGTATCTTGGGCTTTGGGCTCTGTCTTGTAATCTAAACACATGACCTTAATCCCTCATGACCCTTCCTTGTACTTGACCCAGAATAATGTATCTGGGTATGTATGTTGTGGAAATAGCAAGCGCTGCAATATTCTTTGGAAGCAACAAGAATTATCCCATGTGTGATGCAAGCAGTGGGTGGGATTCTTTGTGGGTGTATATGCTGTCCTAGGTTCAACTGGGGTCAGAAGGGACATAATCTGCTAAGATAATTCTTTGTCTCAAATGATACTGGATGTATAGTTTCAATAGAGACCCTTGTTTCTGGGAGAAATCTGAAGGAACAGGTTCTCAGAAAGTTTGGTTCCCACTCTTGGTTGAAATGGATGCTAAGGATCAGGCTGATTTTATTTGGGCATCAATGTGGCATGGCACCACCACAGCCTAGTGTGGAGGAAGAGGGGCATGTACTGGGCCATGTATACCTCTGTAGGAATGACTTTCATAAAATGGGTAGGATCTGGACTTATGACTTAAAATTAACCTTGCAACCAATAAACTACAAACAAACTCACTGATCCATGTGCTCTTGTGTCCTGGGCACCTGACTTTGATTCCCCAGAACCTCAATTTGTTATTCCACCCAGATAGTGAATGAATGTGGGTGTGCTTGAGAATAGAAATCAAAGTAAAAACAATGAAGACAGGCTGCTTGGCATTGTATGAGATGTTTCAAGCCTAGGGATGAAAAGGCAAGATTGGTAACAGCGGATCCAGGCCTGGAGGTTCCCCAATTGAAGCTGGTGTAGTGGTTTCAAATAAAAGTATGGGTAAGGCCTGACTCAGCAACACAGTTCCAGGAGATATCTGAGGGAATGGGTGTCCTCAGAATTCAGCCCCCCCTCGTAACCAAAGAGTCAGGTTTATTCAGGCATAACTGTCATGTGGCAAGGTAATGCTGAATTCCTCCAAGCATCCTCAACATCTGTGTCCCTCAGATACAGGCGTTCTGTCCACTGGAGTCAGGTCTGGGTAAACCAAAGCTGCCACACATTTGCTACTCGTCCTCAGCCAACTGGGTCCGTGTGTGTGTGTGTGTGTGTGTGTGTGTGTGTGTGTAAATAAAGCTCAAAGCATCTTCCAGTGCACTTTAATCAAAACTCCATCATCACAAGAGGTCTTGTGGCATACAATGTCAGAATGTCATGATGGGTAACTCGGTCCTACAAATGGAACATCCATGGATCTGCACTTCAAACAGTTATGAAAAATAAAAAATATATTTATCACTTTAGAAATTTCCCCACGTAACACTTTCTCTTTAAAATAAATTATGATCTATGAAGCAGCCTGGAGTCACTAAGCAAGTAGCAGCCAAATGACACCTGTTTTCTCAGAAGTTCTGGAGGGAACACTTGATGGGGACCATCAGATGCTCACGGGAACCAAACTCACTCCTCAGCAGGCTGAGCATCAAAAGAATGGGAGACTTCAGATAGCTGTTCTTTTGTGGGGGAAAAAATAAATTCCCAAACCACACTGGATATTGTAAAAGCTGCAAATGAACTTTTGGCACCAGATGAGAAGAGGGACCTTTCAAAGCCAATCCAGTGATGATTCCGTTGAAGCGTGAGTCTGAGGGAGAGGGGGGCAGAGGGGAGGGGCCAGCTTTAGGGTACCCCCTCTGCTCTGGAGAAGGCGGAGCTTGTCTGAGCAGCTGGCTCCCCATGTGCTTCGACTCCCTCAGAGGATAGGAACAGAATTCACCGGATACAGGAGAGACACTTTTGCAGATGAGAGCCGCTGCTTTATAGCCTGCTCTGTGGCCAGTAAGGATGTACTCCACACAAAGGACACAGGCCACCCCAGTGAGATGGCTGTACAGCCATTAAAGGGGACAAACAGGAAGCACATGGGACATCAAAGATCCAGGAGGACAGGCAGGGCTGGGCGGCACTAGCATTTACAGGGGTCTGGAGAGGGGCTCACAGAATTGACCCTGGCAGGAAGTGGCTAAGGGCTCTTTCCAAGGGACTCTGGCACTGTTCCCCTCTCAAAACAACAAAATGGTGAGAAGGAACAAAATGAGCTCAAGACAGAGGTGGTCACACAGCCTGTCTTAGGGGTTTTCTGGGAATGGGCTCTGGCCTCCGTCTGTTCAGCCAGAGGTTTTACACAGTTGGAACTGGGGAGTAAGTGGCCCTGAACTCCCCACAGGGACAGCCTGATCCTGGCCTCTTGGACAGAGAGAAGGTGGCTACAAGTCCAGGAGTCGCTCCTCACACGTTTCCACAGGCCACTTGGAAGCCCCTCCGAACACGTCGACGTTGTTGTCCACCCATGGGATGATGTTGCCGGGCATGTTCGTGGAGCAGTTGGCGATGTTGATGATCTCCTGTGCCCGGAGGACACGGTCCCATATGTTGAACTGGCTAAGCTCTCCGACAAAGGCCTGTGTGGCATCAAACCTGCCTCCCACGGTGTCCTGGAAAATGGAAACAGGACATCTGAGTTGGGGCAGGTTCACAAGCAGACTGACCTTCTGTCTCTCCAGAGGCAGGAGGGAGGAGGGGTGACCATGGATTCTGCAAATCCTGGACCCCCAGGGCATGCCAGGCCTGGGAGATGGCTTTACTCAAACCACCCATTTTTGACAGGGGAAACTGAGGCAGAGGGGAAAGACACTTGCCTAAAATTAGGACTACTGCTTTGCCTCCTGACTCTCAGGCCCTTATGGGAGAAGGCACGGAGGAACAGATGGGAGTGGGTCAAGGATCAGACTCCAAGCCCCAGACTCATTCTCTGCCCAAGACCAGCTAGCTTCTTTGCTATACCTTACCTAGACAGTGATTTTGCAGGGGTCAGCCTCCAACTCTCTCTCTCTCCTTCACTGACTGCACAAACCAGTGATTTCCTGAGTGACCTTTGCTGGGTCCGGGGTTCAAGACCCTGAACAAATAACTCCTGGAATATTCTAGCTCCGGTATTATGTATCAGCCAAGGCCAAACACTGGGACTTGCAGGGACACCAGGACTTGCAGGGCACCAGCAGATGCCTTCCTACAGTCTCTACCCTATAAAGGAACTGGACCCTGAGTCACAGGATAACCCCTATGACTATCCCACAATGCTGTCAGATGCTATTTTAGCTTGTCCTGGGCCACACAGCCAGGGAGCTTACTCATGGACTGGCTGTTAGGCTGCAGTGAATGGGTCTGAGAGATGGATAACTGATTGATCAGCTTCCAGTGTGGCATCCCTGAGGGCACCCACCTGCTCCTGCCCCAGGATGAGCACACCACCCGGCTTGATGGGGTGCCAGGGCGCCAGGTTCTCCCCAGTGCCCAGCCTCTCTCCGTCCTGGAATGCTTCCCACATGCCATCCCGTGTTGTCCAGGTGACACAGATGTGGTGCCACTTGCCATCGCTGACAAACAGGGGCAGCTGTGCAACCTGTAGGTAGCAACGTGCAGGTGAGGTCACAACCCTGGTGTTCCCCAGGGAAGGGAAAGGAAGGCCATTTGGGAGTTTGGTCACTTTTCCTCCCATTGCCCAGGATTCCTTCTTTGCCCTGTGAATGATGCACCCTTCCACCCCCATCTGCCATATGTCTGAGACTTGGGGGTCTTAGCACACTGAACACCCTTAACTCTGGGCCTGGCTGCAGACAGACAGATTGTCCCATGCTGGCTTGAGCTCTCTGTGTAGAAACTGACAGGAATCTACATGTGGACCAGGCCTCCAAGCATGCATATGTGGGAGTACAGGGATGTGCACCTAGACCACACACAGAACTACAGGAAGGGCTCAGCAGTCTGTGAGCAACAAGGCTATGATTGCCCTGTTGTTACTGTTGGTCTCCTAGCAACTCGAAGCCTCTCCCAGGAATTAGATGTTTACAAGAGGTCTAAAGGAAGAAGAAAACAAGACTCTCAGGTACTATGGCATTATTTAGAACAATTAACCCCTGGCTCAGGAAAGCTGCCCCTGCTAGGAGCCTGGCAGGCCCACTCCACAGTACTTTCAACTTCCATTCCACAGTGCTTCCCAATTAAACAGACTCCACCCAGTGGCAGTTTGATGACAACCACAGACAGGCAGGGGGCCTCTCCCAACCCCACCTCAGTGGAGGCTAAGCACAATCCTCCTGCATCAGCTTCCCAAGTGTTGGGACTATGAGACAGTGCCGCCATGCTCAGCTAGATGGAAAGTTCTGAAATGGGGACTGAGTGGCAAGAGACACAAAACTGGTCACCAGGAGACCACACTCCCAATGAAAATGGGGCACTTGTTCTGGAAAGGCAGGACTATGGGAGCAGAGAAGGGACCCGCAGTGGGGTAGGACTGGGGATGCGGGTGGGGCAGGAGTTGACTACAAACGAGGGAATGTGCATGCAGGGGTGGGACTATTTTATATTTTTATTGTGGTGGTGACTACACAACTGTGTGCATTTGCCAAAACCAGCAAAAGCTGATGTCAGCTCCCCCTGTGAGCAAAGCCCTGCTTTCTTGCCCTCCCATTCCCTTCGGTGTCTGGATTTTCAACTGCCTTTTGTCCAGACTCAGCTTGGAGCTCCATCAATGCCTCCCCCATGCTGAGGAGGACCACCGCCATGTACCCACCCTGTGGGTGAAGCAGGGTGACCGGCCAGGATCTGCTCTGTGCGCTACATAACACCAGCCAAGTGCTGACTCCCTGTGGGTGTCCACTCCCTTGGACGCCGGGGTGAAAAGCAAGCAGGCCTCACCTTGTCATTGATGAGCAGCTCAATGGGATTGTTACCCCACTCTATCAGCACGATCTCATTGGCCTGGCCAGGCACAGCGTAGGAGAACGGGGTGCCGATGCCTGGAGAGGCACTGGACCGTAGCCACAGGCAGATGGTGAAGGCATACAGCTCGGGCAGTGTCTTCTTGATCTTGCCATACAGGTAGTTTGTGCGGAGGGGGAGGGACACTTTGAATGCATCTGGTGACTTGAATGCACTGTTGCCTGGGTGGAAAGAAGAGGGCCCATAGCACGCCAGCCTGACCTGAGGGTGTCTCACCTGGATCTGTCACTCAAACAGAGCCTAGTGCCCATCACACACCAGCCAGCTCCTGTTGAAAATGCTCAAATCCAGCAGTGCTAAGGATAGTCCCTGCCTTCTGCAAGCACACAATCTGGTGGGGAAGACAGACCAAAGCCAGTAGCAGGTAAAGAAGTCAGGGTAGGTAGCAATTTCCTCTAGGAGGAGATGGATGGAAGGAATGATGGGATAAAGAGCCATGAAAAGTCCATGACACAGGAAGACCTGTGGATGAGAATTCCAGGCAGAGGGACCAGTAAGGACAAGGCCTCAAGGATGACCCAGGAAGGTTGGAAGGAAAGGAATATTTTGTGAGCAATGAACCAGATACATGTTAGAGAAATTGTCTCTATCTTTTAGGACAGGGAAAGAGGACTCTTTTATATCTGTCTGTCTGTCTGTCAGTCCATCCATCTTTGAGTAAGAGCCTTGCTATGTAGCACAGGCTGATCTCGAACTCATGATCCTCTTGCCTGTCTTGCAAGTGCTGGGATTACAGATGTGTACCACCACAGCCTGTAGAAGAGGCTACTTTTGTTGTTATTTTGTTTTTGACAGGGTCTCACTATGTAGCCCTAGCTGGCCTGGAACTCATTATGTAGTCCAGGCTGGTCCCTAACTCATAGAGATTCACCTGTCTCTGCCTCTCAAGTACTGGGATTAAAGATGTGCATCACCACGCCTGGCCCAAAAAGAGGTTTCTTTAAATTTAAATGGAAAAACAAAACAAAACACCGCTGGTTCCTTCTGATGACTACTTCCTTGTCTCAGTCATACAAAACTGGAGGAAGGGGTAGAGAAATTGAATTTAATTTTCTTTTCCGTTAAATCAGAAAAGCCTCCCCCCTAGCTGAGCCCTGTTTCCTCTGATCTTTCCTTAGGTTTTTGGTCCCTCTTGTTTCTTCCATGAGGGCAGGCTTTGAAACCCATGGGACCTGGGTTTGGAGGGGGACTGTCTCATGGGCCTCAACGCTCCATCAATGCTTGGTAAGTAAGCCTGTACACTTGTTACACTTGGTAATGACCCCCGTGTTGTTGGGACACTACAACTTGACACAGCTTTTGCTCCTGATGGAACCTTCCTTTCTCAACAGAGGACTGTGTTTCTGGACTGTTTTCTGTAGTTTGGAACCAGGGCGAGACAGATACTCTATACACAAAGGTGCCCCTATCCTTAGGCTGGTACCTGGCCAGACCTTTATGGTAGTGGTGAGAACCCCTGCCCCAACTCAGGCTACCTCCACGTGCATGACATTTTCCAAGTGTTTGAAAACAAAGTCTTAACAGCCCCGTTGTATTACCTAAAGTTTGTAGGAAAATACTTCCTGCTGTAAGCTGTCATAGTGAAAGCTTTCCTTAGATTTGGGGACCAGATCCTGCTGGTGAAGGAGCCTCAACATCCTTCACTCATTCAAGAAGCACTTATTAAACACCCTTATTAAACACAGGGCCAGTCGGACAACCTTACTTCCTCATGATCCCCCAAAGCTGCTTTCTGTCAGAGTAAATGACATACACAAGAGTCCTGGGCCCACACCTTATGCACGGGCCAGCAGCAGAGCCCACAGGTACCTTTCTGGCCTCTCCAGTTAGTATGTGCTCATGCTTTTGTGATTGTGTAGTCTCCCTGATTCATCCTGACCCCTCAAAACAGGCTGTGGAACTGCGAGCACCTGTCCAGACCTGGTCATCTCGGGCATGTGAGGAGGCATGCCATAGTAAACGTAGGGGCTGGCCCCTCGTTATGCTAAAAGTAGAGAAGAGAACCAGACAACCTTTTGCAGGTGACTTATCCAAGGTCACACAGCTAATGAATGAACCAGCAGGGACCGGAAGTTCCTCTTTCTACTATATGTGGCCACTCACTGGTGCTTAATCGTCAAGTGGCAAATGGCCATGTTCTTAATGAAGGCATCATTATCTAATAAGGAGAGATGGCTTCTATGCTTGCAGGTGGGCAGGCTTGCCAATTTAATAAGACTCAGTGTCGGTAATATCGTTAGGTCGGTGACAACAGATAGGTTTAATTAGAGCAGGGAGAGCCGAGGGGCAGAGGAGGGGCCTGCTATCCTGAAAGCTGGTACCCTTTATTTGACTAAAACAGCTTGGAGGTTCAGAGGAAACTTAGTTAGAACCAATTAAGGAATTAAAAGGCCTGACCAATAAATCAGAAATTGCAGGTGGTGGACAAGCCTAAGGAGGGGGGCGGGCAGCCTGGGGCTTGAAGGGAGGAGGTGCTGGTCTTTTCAGTGCCAAGGCTGATTTCAACACTCAGCCGGCTGCGTCTGGCTAGCTGGCCCAAACTCTGAAGCCTTTACAAATGAACAGGACTTGAAACCAAGAGAAATGGGCATCCTGGGACATGGGTGCTGGGCAGGAGTCAACTGCTACCTGCTGGGCTCTGGAGAGCGTCAGGCCCAGCAGGGCCAGGCCCTCCATTTCCCCTCTGGGATCACCACCAACTGGCTCAGTTCTGCAGGGCCTTGTCTGTTCTTGCCACAGAAGCCTGTTGCCAGGCTTACAGAAGACTCAAGGCAGAACCCACAGCTGAGGGTCTGGCCCAGGACTGGTGCAGAATGATGACCCCAGGCCACAGACTCTCCACAGCCCTCCTAACTGGCTGAATGGCTGAGGTCTGCCTCCTCCAGGATCAGCTGGATGCACTAAAGAACCTGCTGGGTTTTGAACTCAGTGCACTTTGGGGGCTGGGTATTTACAGCCCTTCAACAGTGGGCACAAAGCCCACTGTAATTTCAGAAGTCCCCGGAAACAAATAGCTTAGCAGATGGTCATTTCCTTCAGGTCTCATTCCAGAACTGAGTGCAAGCACAAAGAAGAGTCTAGAGCTCCAGTGGTGGGGCTTGAAGGGTAGCAGTCTGCAGAAACTGAGCTGCTCCCCGGAACACTGCTCCCCTGTGGGCTTTCGATAAAAACTAAGGAGGGAGAGCCTGGGTACCAGAACCAGCTTGGCTGGGCTGAGTCTTGACTATTTCTTTCTGGCTCTGAACAGCCAGGTTGGAAACAGGGGGGAAAGCTATAGAGCAACAGGCCCCGAGTGCATATTACACTGACCTGGGGTCCAAGAACAGCGAGTGGAGATTCAGGATGATGGCACTGTTAGTTTCACCAGCAAGTGGCTCAGGCTTCTTTGGCAAATATCCCCAAAGGATACTTGTCTGGCTGGGAAGTGAGCATTTTCTTTAAATTGTTTTCACTTATTTATCTTTACTCTATGTGTATGAGTGCTTTGCCTGCATGTTTTTAAGTGCACCACACGTGTGCAAACCTACAGAGGCCAGAAGAGGGCGTTGGATCCTCTGGAATTGGAATTAAGGACAGCTGTTTGTAGCCATGTAGGTGCTGGGAACTGAACCCTAGTCCTCTGCGAGAGCAGCCAGTGCTCTTAACTGCTGAGTCCTCACTCTAGCCCCAGCAATGAGTATTTTCCTCATCTGTGAAATGAGTATCCCACAAACTTCCCAGGGTGAAGTGCTCAGCACACTGCCTGGCACTACTCCACTGTCTGCCTGAGACTTCTACTGACTTGTAAACAAGTTGGCCACGAGCCAAGCAATGCACAGATCCCACAGTCTCCTCTGGTTCTAGTTTCCCTTTTCAGTTTCTCTGAACTGCTCATGCCATGACCCTGGATGGCCCAACGCTGCAGCACTATGGTTGTGGTGGAGTAGATGCTGCCAGAATCTGTGTCAAGTGAGGGCTGGTGGTATGTGCCTGTAACCCCCATACTTGGGAGGCTGAGACAGGAAAATCACAGGTTGGAGGCCAGCTTGGTCTTCATAATAAGATGCTATGTAAAAGGGGAGGGGGCGAGATATCCTATCTTGTTAGCCCATCCCTCTCCATCTGGCCCTTCTTAGCCAGTGTCATCACAAAAGTCACTGAATACTTTGCTATTGATCAGTCCCCTATCAATCATGAAACAGTTATTAGAATTTGCATTGTCAGCTTAGGGCCTCTTAGACAAGTCTAACCCTATACCCTCTACCAGCAAAGCTACAATTCCACACCCAGACCTCCTGGAGATCTGAGGGTTGGGAATACAGTCTGAATTATCTAGGGCCCTTGATCCTTCCTTTTCTGTTTCTTGTTGGAGGATCTTACCCACCACAGTGTGTATAGGGAAGAGACAGAGACACAGAATCTGCTGTAAGGACTAAAAAGGGACTGAAATCCCCTCTGGTCAGAGGTCAGGCTCTTTATCTCAGCTAGTCCTTTGTTTTCCCACAATGGGGTTAGGGGCTAATTCCCATGACCATTGCCAAACGGTTTTAATCATTTACACAAACATCCAGAAACCAACTCGATGTTATGCCACAATCACTGCTGTCCATAAATGGAAAAACTGGGTCTGCCCACAAGTACTGAAATGCAGGCCACTCTTGAGCACACAGCACTTACCTCGCTCCAGCTCAGTCACCCTCTGCAGCAGTGCATTCAGGGTGCTCTCTGTCTTCTGCCGGTGAGCTGAGGTCTCATTGTGGAGCAGGGACTTCTCATCCTCCAGCTCAGCCACCTTGCGTAGCAACTGCCTCTCCAGCTCCCCTAGCCTCCGCTGGAGCACCTCCCGAAAGTCACTTGGCAGCCCGGCATTGGACACGTTTGTGCGGAGCTGGAGCTTTGGGTTGGAGAGGGAGAGCTATTCAGGCCAGTTGAACAGAAACTGTGGCAGGCAGCTCCAAGAACCCAACCACACAGTCAGAAGCTTCCCAAACAGCATTAAATGGTGCCAGTGGCTCAAAAGGGAACATTTTACTGTTTCTGCTGCTTCTTTTTGTTTTTTTGGTAAGGAAAGGCTTTCAAGTCAGACAAAAATTACTTTGCTGTGATATTTGAAACTTGTGACTCTCACTTCTCCCCCCAAGCTGCTTTCCTTTTCTTACTAAACAGTCTACATTTTAACTGACATCTGTAATTCCATGTCACAGAATACCCAAAACACAGAAAAATTTTTTAACAGTTAATAAATACTCAAAGCTGGTCAACCTTCATGTAGAAGAGTCCCCAAGTTCCAAAATGGCACAAAGTTAAATCTGCTGGCAAAGACAGACCTGGAAAATGACAGGCATAATCAGAAATCTTTAATGCCGCATTCAAATGTTCATTTCCCATTTCTCTTACTCTGCCATCATGCAGACTTGGGAGGCAGTTTGCCACCGCCTCAGCCACGAGCCCTTGGCAAGCTCCTTTTTCTCTTTTTATGTCCAAATACTCCGAATTATAAACTGGGAAATGGAACCTATCTTGTGTCATGCACTATTACAGGGTTAAACATTAAATAATATGCCTGAGTCACATTTAGAACTCAAGAAGTGTTAGCTCTTAGTAATCCTAATGACTCATGGGATCTACAGATGCTGGAATACTGTATTTAGCCATTATGCCAAAAACAACCCTCCGATAATTTAGCAATAATTAACACCTGTAATCAACCTCGGTTTTTGCTAATAGGTATTTTGATAAAACGCTCTGAACAGAAACGTCCACACTTCTTAAACAGGGTGGGAAGTAATGATGAAAATGAATTGAAGATTTCTCTCCCAAAGTTCCAAACTGCACACAAGAGATGAGAGCGGGATCAAGTCCTTTCTCCTAAAGTCATCACGCGAAGGGCACCTTAAAAAAACGGTCTGAGTCCCTGATCAGAGGCGTCTTTGAAGTTAACAGATGCGCACTCTGGAGATCACTGGATTCCCCCCCCCACCCCGCTCTCCCGCAGATCCATCAACCCCAGTCCCCCCTCACCACGACCCAATCTGTAAAGACACCAGATGCCCAGGGTCAGCTGATCTCCCGCCACTGTCTCTGATCCCCTGGGCACAGCCATCTCCAGGGTGTCCTGCCTCGGATTGCGGAGATTTGCAAGGAGACAAGGGGGGCGGGGGGGAGCTCCCCGGAAACTGCCCGCCAGGCTGATCTCGTTTGGGTTCATTAACCCCAAATCTCAAGTTCACCGGGAGTCTAGCCGGAAAGTCCCAGCGCACTAGGGGATCGAGATGGAGGTGGGGATTTAACCTTTCCCTTCGAACAAGGAGACCCAGGTCCAGACACGATCGAGACTCGCAACCCTTTGCACCCCCAAACTCAGCTCACCGCACGCCCTGCCATCCCGGCCACCCACTTCTCCCGCATCCCTTGGCCCACGACCCCGGGGACCGCCCGCCACCCACTACATCGCCCAGCGCGCAGCTACCTCGAGGCTCTCCAAGCGGTCCTTGAGGGTCTGTAGCGAGCGGCCGAGCTGCTCCACCACCTGGCCGGGGTCCCGCGGCAGGTCTCCCATGGTGTCCTTGCCGCCGGCACCGCGAGCTTTGCCGGCCGCCAGCCCCTCGCAACGCGCCAGCTTGCCCGTGAGCTCGCGGATAGCCTCGCGCTGCACGCCCAGCGTCTCCTTCTGCTGCACGACGGTCTCGCGCAGCTGCAGCACCGCGGCCCGCAGCTCCTCCTCGGGACTCAGCGCGCCGCCCTGCATGGGCATCGCGGGCAGCGGGCAGCCGGCATGCACCGCCTCCGGGGGCAGCGCGGTGCACACGAAGCGACTGCCGGGCACCGGGCTGTCCTGGGCTCCCGCCGCCACGGCGAGCGCCAGGCCGGCCGTCAGCAGCGCCAGCATCTCGTGGACCGCCGCGTTCACCTCAGCATGGGCAGTTGGGTTGCCGTCGGGGCGCGCCCAACGAGGCGCCTTCGCGGCTGGCTACGTCGGTCCGAGCGCGGCGCTAGAGGGAACCGCGTGGACCGCGGAAAAGGAGAAAGAAGCGCCGCCTGCCGTCGCAGAACCGCATTCTCCGCTGCGCGCGGCGTTCTGGCCCCAGCTCAGCCCGCGCGCCCTTTCTTAAGCTTGGGGGGGCGGTGCTTCAGGCGCGTGGGGCGCGCTCTGAGAGATATCATTGGTCCGTCCGAGTGCGCGTCACGCGGAGGGCGGGGCGGGGGCGCTTCTGGTCCAGCGCTAGGCAGCAGAGCTCCAGCGTGGGCTCCATGCCCGAGGTGCGAGTGCGGGGTTCCCCGGGCTCCTCAGAAAAAGAACACTGCGGTTCAGAACTGTCATGGAAAGCGTCAGCGGGCCCCGCTCAGGCGCCGCTCGGGCGCACCGAAGGACGTGGGGCTCTCGGGCTGAGAAGCCCGGGGACACCGTGCAGCCCACGGTGAGGTGATGGCGGGGCTTATGGTGAGGCCTGAGATGCCCTGACAGGGATAACCACGCCCCCAAGGGGTTCCCTCGGCAGGACTCGAACCCCGGTCCTCGACGCGAGCCCCCCCCCCTCGCTACCAGCATGGGTTTCCTCTCTCTGGGCAGGAGGAGCTGCTTCCGTGTTCCAGGCCCCTCCCCAGAGAACTCGGAAAATTCTCAAGCCAGGGAGGACCAAGAGCATCCTGGATGCTGCCGGGAAGAAGGGAACCCAGCACAGATGACCAGGAGGCTGTGGTCATGAGGTCACTTGAGTGTTCCTGTGTAGGGACAGCGACATCCCTGTAGATGATGACCTTATTTATTCAGCATGGTCTGAGTTTGATGAGAACATCCAACCTGACTCCTCATGATGGGGCCATGTTGTAAATTTGTAAATAGGAGAGCCCACCAAGTCCACTTCACAATTTGAGACCACTGTCATCAGAAGCATGGAGAGAACACATAATACTCACACCCAGAAACCCCCAAAAGGTGGTGGGGGAGCAAATCTATTTCAAAATCTTATCTATGGCTTATGAGTTTGGAGCAATTTTGATGCACAGCCCCAAACTGAGCTGGTTGACTGAATTAAAAAATGAAAATCCTTTTTTCCTACCTTTTTAAAAGAAATCCTGTTGCAAGGTCATTAATCACATTATCCATTGTACCAGAAACAAATGGATTTGTCACTTGTGCGCAGAGGCTGAGGTTGATTCTGAAAACAAATTGTATCAAAATAAATGAAATTATTATGATAATATAAAATAGACTGCAGTGATTAATCTCTAGAAACCAAATTCTGACCTGTTTTGCACTTCAAACAGTAGCTTCTATTATGTAAATAGTTGGTGGGGTTTTCAAGGACAATGTTGCTAAATTATAAGAAAAGTTCTATTCATGAAAAATTCTCCAGGATTAAAAACTACAGACAGGAAACCCAGTCTACATAGTATCCAGAGCAGAGGACTAGGGAAGTAAAGATGGTTCAGGTAAGAATGTTCATCCATGGAAAAGGCGTGGTGTGGAGACTGGGGAATTAATAATGGGTTAATGTCTTTGTTGGTCTGCCATCATTGGGAAGTTTCACCTTGTTACATTTGACCTTGAATAGACTCATTCTACCTAGGTCTTCTTTCTCTGGCCCCTTGAAAACTCCCCAAAGTTCAAGTGAATGCACATATACACAAATTGTAATAATAAAGGCAACAAGAACTCAAAGCACTTTACAAAACACTACATTAAAAAATCTTTTATTTATTTTTATTTTATGTGTATGAGTGTTTTGCCTGCATGTGAGTGTACTACTTGTGTGCAGTGCCTACACAGACCAGAAGAGAGTGTCTGATTCCCTGGAACATGAGTAACATATGTTAGCTGCTGTATGGGTCTGGGAACTGTACCGTGATCCTCTCCAAGAACAAGTGCTCTTAATTGCTGAGCCATCTCTCCAGCCCCCAAAATTCCATTTTTAATACTTTATTATTTTTATTTTATGTGTATGAGTGTAGTACCTGCATGTATGTAAGTGCACCCATGTCATGCAATGCCCATGGAGGTCAGAAGCGGGTATTGGATCCCCCTGGAACTGGAGTTATGGACAGTTGTTAGCTACCATGTGGGTACCAGGTCCTCTGCAAGAGGTGCTCTTAACCACTGAGCCATCTCTATAGCACCCAAATACTCCATTTTAGATGATTCCGCCAAATCCAGACATGGTTCAGAATTATTCAGATAAAGTTGTGATTTTTAAAGTTTCTACTCATAGATTGGATGTTCTTTTAGTCCAAGGTGGATCATAATTAGATGTGACAATATATTATTATTGTTCCTATTTAGCTCCCTGTATCCTTTCTTGACACAGGCTAATAATTCATATTTGCAACTACTTGAAGTAGAGACTTGTTCTTTTAATAATTAAATCAAGTGTATTTCCAGAATTCTAATTTCCTCCTGAACAAAGAAGGCAATGTATGAGAAGTCAAAAAAGTAGCATATATCCCCAAATAATTGCTCTTAAATTTCCAACAAGAGAAGTGATCAGTGAAATTGCCAAAGCCCAGATGGAAAGACCCAGGCACTGGAGATGTTGCTTTTCTCTGAAAGCAGTAAAACTACACAGCTCCGTTAATAGGAGATATGCTATTTGGGGTTTTGTTTTCCTGGTACGATGGGAAAATCTGCTGGTTTAGGAATGAAGAGTTCAAGTCCTAATGCCAACTATTACCAGCTAACTCATTTTCCTCTTTGGACCTTATATGTAAGATGACAAATTAGATGAAACTCTTTAATTGCCCTTCTGGCTATATGCAAGAGCTTGGTAGTTTGGGAAGGAGGGAATCACTCTTCCATACAATAAACATTTCAGGATATTTGTGTGTGTGTGTGTGTGTGTGTGTGTGTGTGTGCATGTGCACGTGTGCACACACACGAATTATGAACTACCTGAAGCTAAGGCTGAGAATGGGAATGCAGGCTGGTTGTGCAAACAGCAGGTAGACAAGGAGCCAGGAGATGCTATAGCTGGGATTGAAACTTGTTCCCGACAGCAGCATGATTTACAGCACAGAAACTGTGTCTACCCGAAAGATCCTGCATGCATGACTCACGCTACCCATGAGAAGGCTACGTGAGTGGCAGAGGCCAGGGTCCACAGATTCACTTCGTCTTGAAAAAGTCATGCAGTTCTGCAGCCGTGAATCAGTGCCACCTAATCTCTTAGTGTAACTGATGCTGCAGCATTGTAACCACCCACTCATTCATGGTGTCTGCTGGTCCTAGGTCAGCTGCAAGCCTAGTATGGACTTAACCCATGTGCTGGGAATCCTGATGAGCTCATTCCGCCTCCATTTTATTGCCCCATCTGTTTGGCTCCCCTGTTCTTCTCACATGCATTTTTATTTTGGTCTTCTGGGAAATGTGCTAATTTCCACCATGGTGTCAAAGGAACCTATCTTATATTCTCTTTTTTTTTTTTTTTTTTTTTTTTTTTTCATTTCCTCCTCTCTTTCCCAATACCACTTGGGAAGTCAAGAATGGGGGTGTGAGCTCAGTAGCTCAGAATTCAAGGACGGCTTCCTGCAACCATGACTCAGGAGCTGTCCTTGGTTCTGAGTTTCAGTCGGAGGGGAATAAGAATGGGGTGTGTGTGTGTGTGTGTGTGTGTGTGTGTGTGTGTGTGTGTCTGTGTCTGTGTCTGTGTCTGTGTCTGTGTCTGTGTGTGTAGGCTTCAGAATCCGGAGGCTCCGAAGGATCCTGACTAACCCCCTTTTATGCATAAAATGCTAAGACCCTTTTAAGAGCAGTTTTTCACTTGACCAAAAGTGGAAAAGATAGCTTTGGAGTTAGGCAACTCTTGTTTCTGTCCCAGTTTTACAACATGGCCACTTGACCTTGAGAGAACAGTTCAACCTCTCTGAACCCCGTTTTCATCATTTCTAAAATTAAAACTAAATTTACGACCAAATATTGTTTCTGGGCTTGAGTGGGACAACGTTTTCGGACACATTTGGCATACAGCAGGGGGACAATAAATGCCAACGTACTTTTCTTCCTTTTTTTCCTCCACTGAAACTAGATCAGAATTATATGTCTTATTAAAAACAAAAAATAAAAATTTCATTTATTTTGAATATTATCCTCTAGGATTAAATAAGACAAGAATCTGGAAAAAGAACACACCTGGCCTCTTGGAGAGATGTCAAGGACCGAGAATTCCAGGAAAATATACAGGTCTTGGCAAGTAACAGATACCCCACTCTGTGTTTTATTTTGTTTTTAAAAGATAAACCATGGTATTATTGAGGTTTAATCAAAGTAAGCTATTTTGCATCTATGCTAACTTGGAGTATATTAAAAAAAATGTCCCTGGACCCATCTGAAAGGTTTGTGTTTAACATTTCAGTGATCGAGTTTAGAAGGCTATGGAATCTAACACATACACATTTCTCTGATAAAGCAGATTTTCTTTCTTCAGAGTATCTAGGTTCTTCCTGAATAATATGTTTCTGGTTTAATTTTGGAGGCTGTGATAGGAAACATTGACTTTCAAGAAGTGTTCTTGTGCGAGGCTGTAATCACATGTGGGTAGAGAGCCATGGTTGGAGAAATGGGTGTTTATATAACTCAACCAATTTCAACAAATAAATGAAGGCCAGCTGGCATCTTCTGATTTCAAGCAGTAGAATAAGTCACTGTATAAGGCAGGAATCACATCCTAGCTTGGTTTCTAAAGGTAATGGATACTTGGCTGGCTGGGGGTGTTGGAGCTCAGTTGGTAGAGCACTCGCCTAATGTTTACAAAGCTCCAGGCTTCATCCCAAACACAAGAAGAGATATTTTGAAGTTGGTTTGCTTTGAGGAAGTCTAAGAATGTAGTTTCAATTTTGATAGACAGGGAACATAGGAGGAAAGAGTGATAAGGGAAAGCACAACTCATGTAGCTGAGGACACACTGGGTTAGAAGTGCAAAACTGGGTGCTGGGCATGGTGGTGCACGCCTTTAGTCCCAGCCCTCAGAAGGCAGAGGCAGGTGGATCTCTGTGAGTTCAAGGCCAGCCTGGTCTACATAGTGAGTTCAGTCCAGCTGGGGCTACAGAGAGACCCTGAGCAAAAAACTACAAAAAAAAGTGCAAAATTGGAACTGGGGAGATGGCTCAGTGGGTAAATTGCTTGCTATGCAAGTGTGAGGATCTGAGTACAAATCCCAGACCCCATGGTAGTGTGTGTCTGTAATCCTAGTGTGCCTACAGGAAGATGGAAGATGGAGACAGGAAAATCTGTAGAAGATCCTGAGCCAGCTAGCCTGGTATACACAGTAGTGAACAGCAAAGAGACCCTTCCTCAAACACAGACACAGACACAGACACAGACACAGACACACACACAGACACAGACACACACACACACACACACACACACACACCAACCATATATATGCATACTTCAAAAGTTGCAAAATTGGCCTAATTCTGATAAGAATTTATAGCTCAGCATATCCATATGGTTGAGGCACATACATAGCTTGTATGAACCTTTGAAAGTTCAAGTTGGAAGACTAGGAAACAGTTTTAAAAATATTAAAAGGTCATATGTAGACTGGGCATAATGGCACACACCTTTAATTCCAGCACTCATGAGGCAGAGGCAGGTGGATCTCTGTGAGACTGAGTCTAGTCTGGTCTACATAGTGAGTTCCAGGCCAGCTGGGGCTACAGGAAGACCCTGTCCTTTAAAAATCCAACCCAAACCAAACCAAATCAAAATGTCATGTCTGTTTAACAGCAGGGTCTTCATCAAACTTGAGCCCTCTGATCCCCAGAAAGTCTCTTCTCTGTACTACCCCTTAGCTTATTCATCAACCCTTAAAATGCTTGTGGTTTTCTTCTTTAAGAATATATTTATTAAAAATATGTAAGTTTCCATCAATTTAAGTGACCCCTTTACTGTCATTCTTCTGTAACTCACTGAAGCAGTAGGTATCATTCATCAAGTCTATTTTTATTAAAACTTTCCATTCTGGGGGCTGGCAAGATTGCTTAGTGGGTAGACGCACTTGCTATCAAGCCTGACAACCTGGGCTTGATCCCTGGGATCCACATGGTAGAAGGAGAGAACTGTCTTTTGATCTCTACATGTGTGCTGTGGCATGTGTACACTCATACACATACACAAAAGTAAAAATATAAATGTAAAAAAAGAAAGTGGGAGGGGGACTGGAGAGATGGCTTGGTGGTTAAGAGCACTTGCTGTTCTTCCAGAGGACCCAAATTCAATTCCCGTCTCCCACATCAGGCAGCTCACAACTGCCTGGAACTTGAGATCCAGGGGCTCCAATACCCTGTTCTGGCCTCTGAGCACTCACATATACACACACACACACACACACAGACACACACACACACACACACACACACACACAGTAATTTTTGTTTTGTTTTGTTTTTTTGAGACAGGGTCTCCTTCTAGCCTTGGCTGACCTGGAGCTTGCTATGTAGACCAGGCTGGTCTTGAACTCACAAAGATCTGCCTGCCTTTGCCTCCCAACTGCTGGGATTAAAGGCATACGCCACCATACCTGGCTAATTAAAGTAATTTTAAAAATCTTTAAATGTAAAAACAAAAATTTCCATTGTAGGTTTCCATGTTATTGTATTTTTCTAATTTTCTCCGTCCCTTCCTCCTCCCTCCCTCTCTCCCTCCCTCCTTCCCTCCCCCCTTTCAGCATACATGTCCATAGTTTAGTGGTCCATAATGCCCCCATTTCTCTTACCATACTATGTTAACAATTTTATGCTTTTGAGTGATGTTAGCAACTATTCCTATCTTCACTAGGCTCCAGAATATAATAAACATCTCAAGAATTCATTATCTGTGCTTCTAATGCAGTGTGTCCACAACTAAATTCTCTGTGCTCTTCCTCATCCCTCTACTTTTTCCCCTGTTGCTTGTCTCTGATATCATTAGTGCTTTCCACATAATCTTGAACCTCCCTGTCTACCTCCAGTCCATTCAAATGCCAGTCCATTTCTAAGACCTCATTCTTTTGCATGTCAGCTCTGTTGGCACTGCTTCTACATCATTAACTCTACTCTCAACTGTACAGTTGCCTCCTAACTAGGCTTTCTAAGTCTACCACCTCTGTTTCAGCTCACATTATATTGCAGATCAGGTTTCCTAAAGAACAGGACTAAAACACTGCACTCTCCTGCTCAGGTACCTCCCGTATTTCCATATGTTAAATTTGTAAACTCTTTAGTCTCCTTCATTTTTCCTAATCTTCCTCTTGAATCCTGTTTTCCACTAGAGCCCTTGACCAACCCTTCAATCCAAAGCAAATAATCTACTGCTTTTCACACATGACTCACAAACTTTCTCACATTTCTAGACCACAAAATCCATTCATCTATCTTGACTCTGTGTACATATGACTTCCACCCTGGAAGCCAGGCGACACATCTTTAATCCCAGCACTCAGGAGACAGAGGCAGGCAGATCTCCGTGAGTTCAAAGCCAGCCTAGTGTACATAGCAAGTTCCAGTCCAGTTGGGGCTACAGGGAGATCCTGTCTCAAAAAGACCAAAAAAAAAAAAAAAAAAGTTCACCTTGGGGCTGGAGTGATGGTTCAACTGTTAAAAACATGTGCTCTTTTTTCCAGAGGACCTGAGTTTGGATCCCAGCACCCATATTGGTCAGCTCACAAACACCTGTAACTCTGGCTCTGGGGGATCTATCACCCTCTTCTGGCCTCTATGGGAATTTGCACACATATGCACAAACACAGACACATTATTAAAAATAAAAATAAATCTTAAAAAATGTTTGCCTTGACTTGACTCAGTCTTCAATGAATGCTATAAAGTATGGTAGTTTATAGGACATTCTTACAGTCTTCAACCTTATAGCATCATTATCTTTTCTACTAGACTATGAGGTCGTTACGAGCAGCATCTAGATCTGATGTACTTCTTTTCTATCATAAGCATTTGTTCATAATTACCACAGTGTTACAAGAAAGAAATGGTTTGTTTAACATATAATCTGTTCTGTGACTATGTGGAAAAAAAAAAGCTCACTGATAAGATGAAAGGGTATGTTTTCATGGAGAAATTGGAAATTAGCCCTTGAAAAGGATATTGAGGGATGTGACAGGACATGCTAGGTGTTATGGTTTGACTGTGAAATGCCTCCACTGGCTCATGTGTCAATCGCTTGGCCCCCAAATGGTGGCACTATTTTGGGGTATTTTGGAAACTTGAGGCAGTAGAGCCACCTGGAGGAAGTGGAGCTGTGCCTTTGACAACTGCATTTTGTCCTAGTACTGTCTGTGCTCTTTGCTTCCTGTCTACCATGAAGTGAACAGCCTGTTCCTCCCACCACTGTGTTGCTCTGCCCAAGCACATGGAGCTAAGCAACTATGAACCAAATCCATTGAAACCATGAACCAAAACAAATAATTTCTCCACCAGAAGTTATTCTGTAAGTTAAAGAAGGGAAAGTTGAAGCCACAGGAGAAAAAACAAAATACGAAGACACTTTGTTAGTAATTGTGGACCTACAGGTTCCAAATTTGGTTCCAAATCCGTTTGCTGTTTCCAAGGACACCTTCAGATAAATTTATCTTGCTTCTAGTGGATATCATTCAACTTTCATCTACAATAGATATGAGGTCATCATTTTGACCAATGAATGTAAGGATGTACAAAGTGAATTGTAACAATATTCAGGGATTTTTTTTTTTTGAGAAAGCCCCAGCTGACCTAGAACTCTGCCTCCCAAGTGCTGGGATTAAAGGCATATACTACCATACCTGGGCCAATATTCAGTTTTTAATTGAGCAAAGAGGAGTTGGGAATGTGTGTCTTAAATGTCCACACACTCCAGACTTCCCTGAAATTCTGCCATCTGGACACTCAGATGGAAGGGTCTTGGAAATGGGGGTGTGAGTGCTAGCATTTTTTTTTAGATCTTGAGGCTTTTTATCACCCCTGTGTGGGAGGTTGAGGTGAAATTATGAATGAACAAGTGCTCTCCTAGCACTGTCAAAGACACTGTCCAAGGAACAACTGAAATTAGAGGGTTCCAAACAAGTCATCTAGTGATTTTAAAAAATCAACAGATTAGGATCAATGAAGCCTTGAACTTTGATCTAAAATTTTTTAAAGAAAAAGTATTTATTTTTAAATATAATATTTTTACATTTAGTCTTTGAAAATCTCATACATTCAGTGTATTTTTATTTTATGTGTATGTGTATTTTGCCTGCATGTATATAGGTGCACCCATGTCCTTAGAAGCCAGAGGAGGGCATTGGAACACTGGAACTGGAGTTACAGATGTTTGTTAGCTGCCATGTGGATGCTGGGATCAAAGCTCAAGTCTTCTGAAAGAGCAACCAGTGTTCTTAACCACTGAACCATCTCTCCAGGCCCCACATAGTGTATTTTGATCATATTCACCCAAGCTCCCCCTTTTCAACTCCCCCTGGATCATCCTCCTATATCTCCCTTCCAATTGCATGTCCTATTTTATTTTCCCTATGATCCACCGAATCCCTTTAGTGTTGCCTATGTACTCCTGGGTATGGGACCATCCACTGGAGCATGGTCAATCTATGAGGGACCACACTCCTAAAGAAAACTGATTTTCCCTTTGCTAGCATTCATCAACTGTCAATATGAACTAAAATTCTTATTGGCACTTCCATCTCATCTGAATCACACTCTGGAACACCTCTTCCTAATTGTCCCTGAGCTGTTTCAGCTAGACAACAGCCTGAGTCATCTGAGAGAAGAGCCTCAATTGAGGAATTGCTTAGATCAGATTGGCCTTTGGCATGTCCATGGAGGATTGTCTTAATTGTTAATTAATGTAGGGGGGGCCCAGATCACTGTGGGTGTCACCATCCCTAAGCAGATGGCCCTAGTCTATATAAGAAAGATAGTTGAGGGGCTGGAGAGATAACTCAGCAGTTAAGAGCCCTGGCAGCTCTTACAGAGGACCCAGGTTCAATTCCTAGCATCTACATGACAGCTAACAACCATCTATAACTCCAATTCCAGGGGATCCCTTGCCCTCTTCTGGCCTCTGTGGGCCACTGCATGCATGTGGTGGACTAACATGCAGGCAAAACCCTCCTATACATAAAATAAAAATAATAAATAAAAATAGTTATTTTAAAAAGAAAGCTGTGTATAAGCTAGGCTGCGAGCCAGGAGGCAGCTTCCTCCATGATTTCTGATCTGCTTCCTTGGCTGTGAAGTGGATTCCTTGGTCAGTAATGCTGTGTGGAATGGCAAGCAGGCCACCTTCAAGTTCCAGGACTACGACCTGAAATTGCAAGCCAAATAAACACTTTCCCACACTCAGTTGCTTTGGGTAGGGTGTTTTATCACAGCAACAGAAAGGAAACTGGAACACCCACGGAAGGAAAGATGCAGAGTGGACACTGGACTGCCGGTGGGAGAGGAATTGTACCGTTACCAGCCTCCAACAGGAAAACACGGTCGTCTGTGATCCAGATGTCCCGTTGCCATCCCGGCTCAGCCCTAGACCACATGAAGTGCGCTAAACCCTTTCTGCACACGGCTGCTTTTGTCACAGAGGCAGCGGTACATCCTACCCCGGCTCTCTTCTTCTTTTGCTCTGTGATTCATTCCAGCTAATGAACAGCCTTTCTGAGTCGAAGGGGGTGGAGGGCATTTCCCTTCAACTTAAACATCCCTAAATACATCAGTTCTCCAAATGAGACTCTTTCCTTTTCAACAAGAATCAAACAATCTTTGTTTAACTCCCCAACTCAAACAGATCCTTTTTATGGAAACTGATACTGTATTATGGTTGTTTTTAGGTCTAGCTTCCCAAAAACTATATAAAGCAGAAAAAGGGTTCTGAGAACAAAGGTATAATATCGTACTGTAGCCTCGAGTCTCTGAGTTTGACAGATAAGGTCAATTTAATGCCAAAAAAAAAAAAAAAAAGATCCTCATAGCATATGAAAGCAAAAGAATCTGAGTCAATGTGTGATATTTTAGGTCAAAGCTTTGACTCCACTTTTTTCATTTTATCTCCAATTTTTATTTGCCATCTTGCCTCTAAAAATGAACTCTCTCCATTTCTAAACCCTGATAATAAAATAAATTTGCATTAAGTACATTACTTGGAGCTGCAGACTGATGTTTTGATGCCTCATCTTTATTTTTAAACCAATAAGTGGTATCATGAGTTCTGCTTTGAAAACCACAGAACCCGGGAAATACAAAGAATGTTTGCTGGGGGCTGTGGCAGGGGTGGGCAGTGAGGTGGAGGGATTGCTGGTTCCTATTGCTGGCCTAGAATTCACTATTGTAGACCAGGTTGGCCTGGAGCTCACTATATAGACCAGGCCGGCTTCCAACTCACAGAAATATGCCTGCCTCTGCCTCCTGAGGGCTGCAATTAAAGAAATGCATGCCATATGTATGCAAGTGATGGCAGAGGCTGGAGCAGAGTACTGGATCCCTTGGAGCTGGAGATACAGGCAGTTGTGAGCCACCCGATGAGTACTGGAAACCAAACTTGGCTCCTCTGGAAGAGGAGTATGTGTGTGTGTATGGTGTGTGTGTGTGTGTGTGTGTGTGTGTGTGTGTGTGTGACTGTGTGTTTGCAAGCATGCATGTACCACAGCTTATGTGTGGATGCATGCATGTCATGGCACATGTGTCAAAGTCAGAGGATAACATTCTGGAGTGCTTCTCTCCTTCCACTACGGGTTCCAGGGAACAAACTTACGCTGTCAGGCTTGCCCAGCAAGCACTTTTACCAGCTGAGCCATCTCACCACCCTGCTTTACAACATATATCAATGAGTAAGATCCTAACTTCTTGATCCAAAAGGTTACTTGCTAGCCTAATTTGCTTCTGAAAGTTGAAATCAAGACTATTGTATTGCAGTTTTAATTATACATTGGTAATTTCTATACTTAGGAAAGACAACAGAAACAAAACTCTTCCAATATTGATAGTCTTTTGAGAACCAGAGGTTGGAGCTTCCCCCCTAAAGAATTAAACTGGGTGTGGTGGCTTACACTGCTATCCTAACACTTGCACAGCTGATGCAGGAGGATAGCCAAGTTCAAGACCTGCCTGGACTACATAGTGAGTTTGTAGCCAACCTGGGCTACCTAAGACTCTGGCTCAAAAATAACCAAAAAAGGGGCTGGAGAGGTGACTCAGCAATTAAGAGCACTAGATGCTCTTGTAGAGGACCCAGGTTCAGTTCCCAACACCCACATGGTGACCAACAACCATCCGTAACTCCAGTTCTGGCCTCTGTGAGTGTTGCATGACATGGATGTACTTATACACACACAGGCAATACACTCATACACATAAAATAAAAATAATAAATAAAAATAAATTTTAAAAAACAACTAAAATGTGGAACTGCAGAGATAGCACAATAAAGTTCTTGCTGCACAAGCCTGAGGACAGGTGTTCAGATCCCTAGGACTCATAGGACCAAGAGGGTGTGGTAGCCCCTGTAATCTCAGCAATGGAAGCAAGACAAGGAATCACAAAAGCAAGGTGGCTAACTAGACTAGCCTGTATCTGTGAGCTCTGGGTTCAATTGAGAGACCCTGCCTCAATGAATAAAATGGTGAGCAACTGGGGAAGAATCATGACCTCAGTCTCAGGCCTCTACATGCATGCACACATGTGCATGCTTACCCACCCACACGCACACATACACACTCAAGCACATATCACGCACACAAACACAAAAACCAATATAAATCTTTTTTTTTTTTTGGTCTTTTTGAAATAGGGCTCCCTATAGCCCCAGCTGGCCTGGAACTCACTATGTAGACCAGGCTGTCCTCGAACTTACAACAAAGATCCACCTGCCTCTACCTCCCAAGCGCTGGGACTACAGGTGTGTGCCACCACGCCCAGCTTAATCTTTTTTTAAAGTAGGAGAATCGAGCTAGGCATGGTGGCATATGCCTTTAATCCCAGTACTCAGGAGGCAGAGGCAGGCGATCTCTATGAGATCGAGGCCAACCTGGTCTACACAGTGAGCTCCAGGTCAGCTGGGGCTCTAGGGAAACCGTATCTCAAAAACAAAACAAAACAGAAGAAAACAAAAACCAACAATAAAGTATGAGAGTTGCAGTGAAGAGCAGGGGACCTTTTGAAGGCATCTTTTCAGGAAAATGAGTCAAAGGTAGACTGTCTCCCTAAAAAGACATTCCCACTGGAGTCAGCCCTAGCTATTCTCTCTCCGTCATTCTTCTGGACCCTCAGCCAAGACTCAGACACACACACATCCACACAAGTGCTGCTTCTAGTGCAATTTTGGAAATAAGCAGAAGAGGAAAGGCATTTGTTGACCTTCCCCACTGCTTATGTCCTGGGCACCATTTTAGGGCTGAAATATTTCCTTATGTGATCTTTGGAATGACCTGGGTTGAACAAGAGTAATTTCTGTGCCAGGCATGGTGGCACATGCCTTTAACCCCAGCACTTGGGAGGCAGATGCAGGTGGACCTCTGTGAGTTCCAGGCCAGCCTGGTCTACATAGTGAGTTCCAGGCCAGCCACACTACATAGAGGAAAAAAAAAAAGTGATTTTTGTGATCCAACCAAAGAGCTTGTTTGTCCTCTTAGCACAAATTAGATGTGACCCCTCTGAAGTTTTGTTGAATCCCCAGTCATCATAAACACAGACCTTTGGAAGGCCATTTTGACAGATCTAAAGCAGAAAAAGCTTGGAAAGAAGCTAGCACACTCGCTCTGCTCTGTGATTAGTATCTGAGCTGATGGATCGGAAAGGAATGATATTGAAACTCAATTTCACAACACGCCTTCCTGTTGGAAGAAATCAAAAGAACAAAAGTGGTGGAATGAAGGGCAGGCCTGCCCGGCGAAATGACACAATGTTTGTGGTACCTAGAGGAAACACGAGGGGGCACGGTTCATGAATTTCTGGCTGTGAAATAAGATCTTAGAGGTCATGTCAAGTAGTTTAATGATCTAAAAGCTCAGCGTGGGCCCCATTACATTATGACAGCTTCTAATTCGACAGAACGTTTTAACCCTTGGGGACAACTAATGTTAAATAAGGAGTTTCACTGTAGAAACAAATTCTGTTCTTTGTGTCATCTGCTAGATGCAGAAAAATGATGGCATGAAATTCCTGGCCGCTGGAATATCCCCATTTAGGGACTTCAGGGAATTAATAAAGAGCTATCAGTTCCTCTGGATAAGCCAATGTATGTTAAGAGCACTGTAGCATTTTCTTCATAATTTATTTTTTAAGGTTTTTTTGAGAATATCATGTATGAGTATTGTATTTCCATTATTTCCATCCCTTCCTAGTCCCCCTCCAACTCCTTCCCTGTCCCTCCCCAATACCCTCTTAATTACTTGTCCTCTTCTTTATTATTGTTACACACACACACACACACACACAAGTCCATTTAGTGGTGCTTGTGTGTATGTGTGTTTAGGATTGCCCACTTGGGATTAGACTACCTCTCGGGGAGCTAAGAAAACTGATTCTCCCTCCTTCAGCATCCGTTAGTTGCCTTTGTTTTCCTGATAATTTCTTACTATTTTGTTTGGCTCCTTGAATGTTTTTATGCATGCATGCATGTGTGTATATATGTATATGCATGTAAAAACAGGATCTCTCATAGCCCAGGCTGGCCTTGAACTCAAAGTGTAGCAAGAGGTTTACCGTAAACTTCTTATCCTCTTACCTCCTCCTCCTGAATGTTAGGATTATAGACATGCAAAACCATGCCCAGTTCATGTGGTGCTGGCAATAGACTCCAAAGCTCCATACATGTTAGGCTAGTACTCTACCAACTGAGCTACATCTTCAGCCCCCCACATGGTGTGTGTGTGTGTGTGTGTGTGTGTGTGTGTGTGTGTGTGTGTGTGTGTAGGCCAGAGGTAAATGTTGGGTGTCGTCCTCAATCACTGTCCACCTTATTTTTGACAGGGTAGCTCTCTGAATGCAGAGCTCACCTATTTGGCTAGGCTGGCTTTCCAGGGAGCTCCAGGGCTCTCTGCCCGCTACCATCCCCTCCAGCGCTGGGTTATAGACAGGGCTGCTGTCATACTTGGCTTTTATTGGGTGTCAGGGAGCCAAACTCAGGTCCTCATGCTTGTACAGCAAGCACTTTACCAACTGAGTCATCTCCCCAGCCCTCAAATTTCTTAAAACCAGTGACAAAAAGAAAAGTCTTAAAAGCAGCTGAGGACAAGCTGAAAGAGACAGGACTATACACAGAGAAAAAAGGCAGGAATCCTCGAAGATTTCCAGTTGGAAAAGTGAAAATCAGAAGAAAAGTAGTAACATATTTCATCTTTGCTGAAAGGAAATACATCAATCTAGAATTCTGTAACTCGGTGAAAACATCTTTCAAACATAAAAGCAAAAAAGACACCCAAAAGTCAAAAAAATAAATTATCACTGACCAACCCACAGTATGCAGGTTTGCTTTTCTGTTGTTGAGATAAAACACTGACAGAAAGCAACTTGTGGAGGAAAGGGTTTAGTTGACTTGCAGGTCACAGTCCATAACCAAGGGAAGCCAAGGCAGGAACTCGAGACAGGAACCTGGAGGCAGGAACTGAAGCAGAGACCGTGGAGGAACACTGCTTACTGGCTTGCTCCCCCTGGCTTGCTCAGCTACCTTTCTTATACAGTCCAGGCCCACCTGCCTAGGGATGACACTGCCCACAGTGGGCTGGTTCTCCTACGTCAATTAACAATCAAGAAAATGCCACACAGCATGGTCATAGGCTAGTCTGATGGAGGCAATTTCTCTATTGAGGGTCCCTCTTCCCAAGTATGTCAAGTTGACAACTGAAGCTAACTATGACGGATGGCTAATCTTGATTGTCAGCTTGGTGGAATTTTGAATATTCAGTAAGGAAATAGTAGAGGAAATATTCAGGCATAAGAAAAAATATACCAGGTGAAAATATTGACCTGTGCAAAAGAATAACGAGTAACAGAAATAATTATATAAATGGCATAATTGTCTATGGAGAGGGTCCTATTCAATCTACAAAAAACACGACTAGAACTAACAGATGAAGAGGATTTCAGGATTTAAGATCTTGCAGAAAACCCAAGTTCCATTCCCATGTTGCGTGACTCACAACTGCCTGTAACTCCAGCTCCAAGGATCCAACACCCTCTTCTGGCCTCTTTGAGTACTACATGCATGTGCTTATACACAGAGACATACACATGTACACATAATTAAAAATAAAATCTTTAGCCAGGCATGGTGACGCACACCTGTAGTCCCAGCACTCAGGAGGCAGAGGCAGGTGGATCTCAAGGCCAACCTGGTCTACATAGTGAGTTCCAGGACAGCTGGGGCTACAGAGAGACCCTGTCTCAAAAAGACCAAAAGAAAAATAAATAAAAATAAAATCTTAAACAAAAGAGAAATATTTTTAAATGAACTTTGTTTACTGGGCATGGTGATATATGCTTTTAATTCCAGCACTTGGGAGGCAGAGGCAGGCAGATCTCCATGATATTAAGGCCAGCCTGGTCTATATAGTGAGTTCCAAGTCAGCTGGGGGTACAGGGAGACCCTGTCTCAAAAAGATTTAAAAAGTGAATTTTTATCCATTTCTCACATCATATTCAATAAGTGCGATGGTTAATATTGTCAACTGACAGCGTCTACAATCACCTAGGAGACAATCCTCTGGGCATGTCTGTGAGAGATTATCCTAGATATGGTTAACTGAGGAGGGAAGACCCACCATGAATATGGGGAGCACCACCCCATGGGCTGGGGTCCTAGACGGAATAAAAAGGAGAAAGTGAGCTGAGCACAGCATCCATCTCCCTGCTTCCTGACTGTGGATGCCATGTGAGCAGCTGCCTCACGCTCCTGCTGCCATGCCTTCCCACCATGATGGACTGTGTCCTCAAATGGTGAGCCACAATGAACCCTTCCTCCTTAAGTTGCTTCCTGCCAGGCATTTTGTCATGGGATTGATAAAATTGGCTGATACACTCAGCAAAATAAGATGGGATGAATTACCAACACGCCCTACTACACAGATGCATCTCAAAACAATTATGACTTAAAATGAAGAGCAGTGCTCATGATTCCTTTCCAGTAAAATTCCCCAAATGCAAAATTAATCTACAGTGACAGGAAGCAGGTCAACAGAACTGGGGTGTGTAGGACTGTGGGGAGATTGCAGATGTTCATAAGAAACTTTTGAGAATAACAGATCTATCCATCACCCTGAGCATGGTCATGACTTTGTGGGTTATACACATGTGACATTTTACCTGTCTGTATTGCAGATAAGATCTCATTGTATATCCCGGGCTGGGATCCTCTCTAGTTTCCCAAGTGCTGCGATGACAGATGTGTACCACCAAACCCAATTCTAAGGTATATTCTTCAAATGCAAAGTTTACATTATGCCAATTATACTCAATAAAGCTTATTTAAAACACAGAAAAAGAAACTAGTAATCACTAAAGAGCCAGTGAGATGACTCGGTGGGGAAAGGTGCTTGCTGCCAAACCTGAAGACCTGAGTTCGATTCCTAGAACCCACATAGTGAAAGACGAGAATAGATTCCAGTAAGTTGTCCTCTGACCTCCACCTGCACATTGTCACGCATATATGTGCTCACAAGCACAAACAAACGGATATGTAATTGTAATAGAATTACCATGGAAGATATACAAATGGCCAGTAAATACACATAATACAGCATTCAACTTTCTTTTTGAAACAGTCTTGCTGTGTAGCCCAGGCTGACTTCAAACTTGCAATCTTCCTGCCTCATCTATCCCAATTGCTGCAATTAGAGATCTGCATCATCACCATTGGTTATAATACCCAACGCTGGGGAAATAACACAGGGCCAGTTCTTGTGGCACTGGGGAGGCCCCACATGTACTAGGCAAGCACTCTACCAGCTGAGCTACATCCTCAGCCCCCCCTTCAGATGGTGGTGGTGGTGGTGGTGGTGGTGGTGTGTGTGTGTGTGTGTGTGTGTGTGTGTGTGTGTGTGTAGGCTAGAGGCAATATGGGGGGGAGGTCTTCCTCAGTCACCCTCTACCTTATTTTTTGATAGAGTAGCTCGCTGAATGTGGAGCTCAGCTATTTGGCTAGGCTGGCTTTCCAGGGAGCTCCAGGACTCTTCCTGTTACCATCCCCTCCAAAGTTGGGTTACAGACAGGGCCGCTGTCACACCAGGCTTTTATGTGGGTGTTGGAGAGCCAAACTCAGGTACTCATGCTTGTACAAGGAGCACTTCACCAACTGAACCATCTCCCCAGCCTTCAAATTTCTTAAAACCAGTGACAAAAAGAAAAATCTTACGCCAGGTGTGTGTGTGTGTGCACACTTTTAATCTCAGCTCTCAGGAGGCAGGAGCAGGCATATCTCCATGAGTTCCATGCCAGTCTGGTGTACACAGTGAATTCCAGGCCAGCTGGGTTACAGGGAGACCCTGTCTCAAAATACCAAAAAAGTAAAAAGAAAAAAAAAAGAAAAGAAAGATCTTAAAAGTAATTAGGCTAGGCTGGCTGACCAGCAAGCTCCAGAAATCTACCTGTCTCCACTTCCTCAGACCTGGCATTATAAGCACATGCCCCCACACCTGGCATTTTTCTGGGTTCTGGGGAATCAAACTCAGGTCCTCATGCTTGACAAGTGTATTGGGTACTCATTCCATTGTTGCTGTGATTAAACACCATGACCAAGGTAACTTAGACAAGGAAGAGTTTATTGGGCTTATGGTTCCAGAGGGATAAGAGTCCATTATGGCTGGGAGGAGGCATGGTGGCTAGTGGGTGGCTGGAACAGAAAGCTGAGAGCTCACATCTTCAAGCAAGCACAGGAAGCAGAGAGAGACAAGATGGAAGTAGGCAAGCAATATGCTCTCAAAGCCTGCCCCCAGTGATGTGCTTCCTCCAGCATGACCACGCCTCCTAATGGTTCCATGACCCTTCACAAGCAGCACCACCATCTGATCAAGGGTTCAAATACTTAGAGCCTGTAGGGGATACTTCTCATCCAAACCACCACACAAGCCAAATACTTTACTGCCTGTGCATCTCCCCAGCCCTGCAATGTGATTTTCATACACAGAGAGACCCAAGAAGAAATCTTCATCTATCCACTGGGCTCTGATTTCCTTCCTCCTGCATTTGCGGTCCCAGATAATGACAGGAGTCTACAGCCTGCTCTGAACTGCTGGGTCTTATTACTCACTTCCACATCAATAAGAAAAGCACAATACCAACTTTTTTGTGCTTCTGCATCTCAGAGGCTGGTAATCCAAGGTCTTGTTCACATAGCACATCATTTGTTCCGGGACAGTTCAGGTTAATCCAAGATGATTTCTTTCTGAAACAAAATACTTTCAATAAGGCTACAAAGATGAAAACACCACTTCTTAGGGAAGCACACTGAGTGACAATACAGACTTTAAAAAATGTTCTTTGCCCTTTTTTTTGCAAGAGGCCAAGGCCAGGTCTTGAGTTAGTAATAAATCCAAATGCAAGAACAGATGAACATTTCTTAACAATTCATCTGGGCCTTGGCTATTATTTTTTTCCCAAGGGTAAGTAAAAATACCCTGATTCTAAGATAATTCTTTTTTGTTTGTTTGTTTTTTTGAGACAGGGTCTTACTATGTAGCCCTGGCTGGCCTGGAACCCACTATGTAGGGCAGGCTGGCCTTGAACTCACAGAAATACTCCTGCCTCTGCCACCTGAGTTCTGGGATTAAAGACCATCATGTCCAGTAAGAGAACCTTTTTGACAACAGAATAAACTGGCTATGTAAATGTATTTAAAAATGCAGGCTGGGGCTAGAGAGGTAGCTCAGTTGCAAAGTCCTATGCAAGCATGAGGACCAAGTTCCATCCCCAACACCCACATAAAAAACCTGGTATGGCGATATGATCTTGCACTCCCAGAGCTAGAGAAGTAGAGACAGGCAGATCTCTCTAGTAGGGTAGGCTGCCTGGCTCTAGGCCAATGAGGGACTCTGTCTCAAAACATGGTGGATAGAACCTCCTAAGGAACAACACCCAAGGTTACCCTCTGGCCTCCCTGCCCCCCCCCACACACAGTCTTTTACAATACTTTCTCTCCCTCCTTCCTCTCCCTCCCTTTCTCTCTCTCTGTCTCTGTCTCTCTCTCTCTGTCTCTCTCTGTCTCTCTGTCTCTATCTCTGTCTCTGTCTCTGTCTCTCTCTCTCTCTGTCTCTCTCTCTCTCTCTCTCTCACACACACACACACACACACACACACACACACACGGAGGTATCTATTCTCTCTCTTCCCTTCCCCTCCCCAATACAGTAAATCTGTGAATAAATTCCTCTGGGCAACATTTCCTTCTCTGTAAAATGAAAACTCCAATGATCGCTAAGGCCCATGGGGAACCATCCAGCTTGGAAACGCTGTGAGATATACTTCTAGGCTGATCACTGGTTCTAGCACAGCCAAAAACTGGCTATATTTTCAGACTCAGACTAAAATCTTCCACATTATTGTGCTGTTTGATGTCAGAAAGTTGAAGAATTTTTAAAGCCTAGTAAAGCAACCTGTTTATAAGATCTTAGTGCCACCATAGAGCTAGCTCAACTGATTTCTAAAAATTGATTAAAAGCCAGGCACAGGGCTGGGAGATGGCTTAGTAAAGTGCTGGTATTGCCAGCATGAGGACCCCAGCTTGATTCCCAGAATCCATGTAAAGAAGCTGGGTGTGTGCTTGTACTCCCCATGCTAGGGAGGAAGAGATGGGCAGATCCCCAGGGTTCACTGGCTAGCCGGCCTAGCCTACTTAGAGAGCTTTCAGGCCAATGAGAGACTACCTCAAACAACAAAATGGATGGCATTTAACCTCTGCATACCCATACACATACATGCAGGAACACACACACAAATGCACACAAACATGCACCTGCATACATGAACACATACATACACACATGAACACATATGCACACCCCCCCACATGCACACACATACAAAGGCCAGGCATGGTGGCATACACCTAGGATCCCAGCACTTAGGAGACTGAGGCAGGAGGTTCACAAGTTTGAGGCTAGCTAGGCTAAATAACAAGGTCCTGTCTGAAAAAAGGAAACAATAAAAATAAAAATCTTTTAAAAGTGGGGGGCAGGGGAGGCTGGAGAGAGGACTCGATGGTTAAGAGAACTGGCTGCTCTTACAGAGGACTCAAATTCAGTTCCCAGCACCCATACCACAACCATCTGTAACTCCAGCTCCAGGGGATCTGACGCCCTCTTCTGACCTCTGTGGGCACTTACACACGTGTCTGCATACATAGACACACAGACACACATATACACACATATAAACGTAAAAATCTAAAAACAAAACAAAAACCTGAAATCACAGCTCCGAAAGTGAATATGAATTACCCTACCTGTACCTTAGAACCAGCTGGGTGCTTAGCCAATCTGGGGAGGACAGTGAGGTACTTCCTTCTTTTTGTTGCTGCTGCTGTTAAAAATACTTCATGGAGGCCTAATAGAAAGCCAGAAATGAGGCTCCACCATTCATCCTGTGCCGCAGATACAAGGATTTCAAACATACTGAAGTCCAAAGCCGTCTTACTTCAATATTAGGCTTTTGTGGCTTTCTAGAGGCACAGCCAACATCTGAGACAATACTCAGGATGAATGGCACTTCTTCCTTGAAGCTCCAAGGCCTGAGCAGGTCACCAGGCTACTATGTGATTTTTTTAAAAAATGTCACTTTGGTGCTGGAGAGATGGCTCAGTGGTTGAGAGCACTGGCTGCTCTTGCAGAGGACCTGGGTTCGATTCCCAGCACCCACACAGTGGCTAACAACTGTCGGTAACTCCAATTCCAGGGAATCCAATGCCTTCTTCTGACCTCCGTGGGCATTGCACAACATAGGTGCATTTACATACATGCAGGCAATACACTCATACACATAAAATAAAAATAGATAAATAACATTGTTTTAAAGTCAGTTTGTGCAAAGGGCATATATTTGCAATATTTTAAATTGTACACGCAACTCTTGACCTTTGTGATAATTCAAATAATTGAATTACATAAATTAAGAAACGGTAGTCCTCAACCTGATGTCAATACACTTCTGAGACCTGAGGTAAATCACGCAACCAGCCAGCAGTATATCCTTCCACTCTGTGTATTAAAATACATGTGCAAGCATATGCAAGTGTTTGAGCTCATAGACATATTTTGTTCCTTTTTCTTTCTTTTGTTATAATCAGAAAATAGCTTCGTATTTTTTTTCTGCTTTGCAATATTCTTTATTCACTTAATCTACAGCATGAGATTTCAGCAAAACCTGATAGATTAAATGCCCTCCCAAGGGGTATTCAACAGCAGCAAAGGGACTGAACGACATGAGCTGCAGGGATAAAGGGAACTGCAAAGGAGAGAACAGAAATGTCCCAGAACAGTGAAGGCACAGGACCAGAAAGCAGAGACCAGACAAAGAAAAGTGGGACATTGGAGAGAGACCTCAAAACCATCGCTTTACAACACAGAAATCTGGGACTGGAGAGATGACCTGGTGCTTAAAAGCACTTGCTGCTCTTCCAGAGGCATCCAGCTCAGTTCCCAGCACTCATGTCAGGCGGCTTACAACCTCCTGTGACTCCTGTGACTCTAAGGCATCCAGTGTCCTCCTCAGTCTTCTACAGGCCACTACACACATGTGCACAGACAGACAGACAGACAGACAGACAGAAATACACAGGAAAAATACCAAACAATGTGCAGAGAACAAGAGACTGCAGAGTGCTCATCCCCAAATGTGACATCTATAGGGCTTCCCATCTCAGTTAACACAATCAAGATAATCCCTCACAGGCACACACAAGAGGCCTGCCTCACAGGTGATTCTAGATTCTGTCCAGTTGAAAATCAACACTAAACATCACAAATTTCTTCTCCTGAGAGATGGAACAAATGCGTCTTGTGGAGAAAAGGTGAACTACTAAGTGATGGGCGCAGTACCTGGTATGGAAGTAGCACTCACCGTCATCACCATGATTACTGTTTTTATTATTATCAGTTGGAACAATAAAAATGCCTAGAGCTCTAATAAAGTGATGGAAGGGGCTGGAGAGATGGCTCAGCAGTTAAGAGCACTGGCTGTTCTTGCAGAGGACCCGGGTTCAGTTCCCAGCACCCACATCAGGTGTCTCACAATCACCTGTAACTCCTCTGCAGGCACCAGCACACACCTGCAGAAACCCACATATACACATAATTGAAAATAAACCAGTCTTTATAAAATGATAGAAATGATCAATTTGATGACTCATAAATGTTAAACACTCATTCAGCATTCAGTTTGCTCTTTACTATACCATATATATTTGGGGCTGGAGAGATGATTCAGTGGTTACAAGCACTGGCTGCTCTTGCAGAGGACCCAGGTTCAGTTTCCAGCACCCACCTAAGGTGGTTCACAACTATCTGTAACTCTAGCTGCAGGGGTCCAACACCATTTTCTGATCTCCACAGGCACCTGCACTCAGGTACACATAGCCACACACACACACACACACACACACACACACACAATTAAAATTAAATTCTCTTCCTTACTTTTCTTTCACCTACACTGAATAGATTTGTTTTTTTTCTCACATTCTTTGGGGGGAAAAGCCTAATACTGCTCATCTCTATCTGTAACTATCTCTGAAATGCAGTGTCAAGGTATGAAAAGCTTCTCTTATCTGCCTCTCATCGTTCACATCACACTTAAGGCTATCTGGAAGAAGATTAGGGTTTATGTCATATAAGGGTGATTTGTCTGTACCACAGATATAGATCCAGAGGAGGCAGAGATGGATGTAGAAGATTCCATTCATTAATAGCAATTCAGGCTTCAGGAGTTTGTCCTTCACTAGACTGCTATTTAAAAATGTCTCAAGTAAAATATTTGGTGAATTGACACAGAAGTATTCAAATGTCTATTGTCAAGAGGTTGTATCTCAGTCTGTTTGTATTGCTATAACAAAATACCAAGTAGTGTGTGATTTATAAAGAAAAGATGTTTGTTGAGTTCGAAGTTCTGAAGGTCCAAGAGCAGAGGGCTGGCACTGCTTGGCTTCTGGTGACGGCCTTAAGGCAGATGGCATCACAGCATAGAAGCACAAGTGAGTGGTCAGCCAGGTGCCTGTGAGGAAAAAACACCAGGGGTAACTTAGTTTCAGTAACTTCTCTAATGGTATTTAGCCCAGTCTCTAGAGACTTTAGTCCCAAACAAACCTAATCCAATCTCAAAAGGCTGAACCCGGTCTCTAGAGAAAAGCATTAATCCGTTCATGAAGGTTAGAGGTAGAATCCTCCCTGTCCTAATTATTACTACAGAAAATTTTTGATTTATTTATTTATTTATTATTTTTTTGTGTATGAGTGTTTTGTCTGCATGTATGTAAGTGCACCCATGTTGTGCAATGCTCACTGGGCCAGAAAAGGGTGTCAGAGCCCCTGGAACTGGAGTTACAGACAGTTAGCTGCCGTGTAGGTGCTGGGAACTGAACCCGGGTCCTGTGCAAGAGCAACCAGTGCTCTTAACCTCTGAGCTATCTCTCCACCCCCTAATTATTACTATTTGTGTGTGTGTGTGTGTGTGTATGTGTGTGTGTTCATGAGTGCACGCATGTGTGTGGAGGCCAGAGGACAAAATTTGCTGCTATTCCTCAGGTGCCATCCACCATGTTTTAGAGACAGGGTCTCTCATTGATCTGGAACTCATCAAGTAGACTCCATTTAGTGGTCCCTCACCTTCTTGTCTGACCATCCATGCCTTCTTTGTCTCTCTCTTTCTAAAAATGTTTTGTTTATTTGTTTGGAGACAAGGTCTCCCTATGTAGCCCTGGCTGGCCTGGAACTTGCTATGTAGATAAGGCTGGCCTGGAACTCACAAGAGATCCACTTGCCTCTGCCTCCTGAGTGCTGGGATTAAAGGTGTATGCCACCATGCCTCACAATTTTTAATTTTTTAAAAAAATTTATGTGTATGCATGTTTTGCTGCATGTGGGTAAGTGTGCAATGCTGCAGAGGCCAGGAGAGGGCATCAGATCCCCTGAAACTGGAGTTATGGATGGTTATCGGCTATGTGGGTGCTGGGAACTGAACCCAGGTTCTCTGCAAGAGCAATCAGTGTTCTTAACTGCTGAGCCAGCCCCTCTCAAAATAATGGATAGGCCTGCTGTACCTCCGGTGCTGCCTCCTCCCCCTCTTCCTCCTCTTCCTCCCCCTCCTCCTCTTCCTCCTCCTCTTCTTCCTCCTTCTCCTCCTCCTCCCCCTCTTCCTCCTCTTCATCCCCCTTGTGTTGTTATTGTAGTTCTCCTCCTCCTCTTTACCACCGCTCCTCCCCGCCAGCTCTTCCTCTTCTTATTCTTTAGAGTCTCTTGCATACCAGACTGGCCTTGAACTCACTATGTAGCCAAGGCTGACCTTGAACTCCTGCTCCTCCTGCTTCCACCTCCCAAGTGCTAGGATGACAGTCATGTACCACCATACCTGGTTTCATGCAGTGTTGGGGCTGGAACCCAGGGCTTTGTGCATGCTAGTTAAGCACTCAACCCACTGAGCCATAGTCCCAGCTCCTCTACTGCTTCTTGCAGATGGAGTGCACACATCTGCTTCCTGACCCAAGAACCGACTCTTCTGTCCACACCATCTGTGTGGCAGGGATTCTTCCAGTCCCTCCCTGCATTTTCAAACCTCCCCACTTGATTCTCACTCACTTTCTGCATCATTTCGAAGATTTCCATCCTAGACCCTTTGTCTCCAATCTTCAAAGTCCTCACTTGTCCAACTTCTCCACTGACACAGACCACAGTTCCCTATTTCTTTCATCTATCTTTTGTGGATTCCCTAAGATCTGGGACCTCTTCCTTGAGTCCCGGCATCTGGAACTGCATCCAGCACTTCTGTAAAGGTGAGTGTTGAATCTCATTTTGGCTGGGTGAGAGTTTACCTTCCTGTGTGCTTGGTAGGTATCTCTACCCTTCAGCCTCACAAGAGAATCAAGGTGGTGGTGAATGCCTTTAGTCCCAGCACTCCAGAGGCAGAGGCAGACAGATCTCTGTGAGTTCGGGGCCAGCCTGGTCTCCATAAAGAGTTCCAGGCCAGCTGGGGCTATAGGGAGATCCTGTGAGGTGGAGGAGGGAGGGAAAGGGAGAGGGAGAACTGGCCATTCCATTCCATTCCCTTGATAAGCCTGTTTGGATGAAGTGTAATTACCTCTAGTGATTTATATGTCTGCCTTTTCTTCTGCTAAAGGCTCCATGGCCACCTGTATTCACTGGTTCATTTAGGAGACTAGAAGCACCAAGCTCAGAGTTAGAGACAGCAATGAATAAGATAGCCAGGCCCATTGTCCTCACAGGACTGGCTGTTTAGTCAGGGAGGGTGAGATGCAAACTGTTTAAACACCAGATGAACAGTCTAGTTGAAGGAGAAAGGCAAATAGTTTAAGAAGCACATTGGGCTAGGGAGATGGCTCAGGGAGCACAATGCTTGCTGCAGAAGCATGAGGACCTGACTTCAAATCCCAAGCACCCACTTGAACACCTGTAACCCTGGAGCTGAAGGTGGTGGTGGAGACAGATGGATCCTAGGAGCTCACTAGCCAGCTAGCCTAGCAGAATCCCTGAGATCCAGATTCAGTGAAAGGCTGTCTATAATCATAATGAATAATAATAGTAATTAATAATAATAATAATAATAATAATAATAGTGGAAAAGTGATTGAGGAAGACATCATGACATCAACCTCCGATCTCTGTATGTACCTCTGTGGGTTAGTGCACCTGCACACATGCATACTAACACAAACACACACACACACACACAAATTCAAAAAAGAGAAAAGCCAGGCATGGTGGCACATGCCTTTAATCCCAGCACTCAGGAGGCAGAGGCAGGTGGATCTCCATGAGATTGAGGTCAGCCATCTGGGGCTACAGGGAGACACTGTCTCAAAAAAAGGGGGGGTGGGATTTGCTGGAGAGATGGCTCAATGATTAAGAGCACTGGTTGCTCTTGCAGATGACCTGGGTTTGGTTCCCAGCACCCACGTGGCAGCAAGCAATCATCCATAACTCCAGTTCCAGGGGAGCCGACGTCCTCTTCTGACTTCCATAGGCATTGCATGACAGGGGTGCACTTACATACATGCAGGCAAAACACTCATATACATAAAATAAAAAATAATAATTAAAATATTTTTTAAAAACCAAACAACAACTAAATAAATAAAAATGAAAATAAAAAAGAAACACAGAAGAACCACAGCTGCATTACCCAGGGAATCAGGAAAGACTTCTACAAGAAAAGAAAAATTAAAGAGAGGAAGAGGAAAAGTTGGCAGGTGCTGCAGGAAGGGGAGGAGGAGAGGACAAAAAAGATAGATCAGTTTCCAACTGATAAGTTGCTCTTGCACCTGTAAATAACCCCTCACCCAAGCTCTGTAAGCAAACCCTAGAGAAACTCAGTGGGACCCCTACTCCCTCATCCCCTCACCCATTACCCCTTCATCCCGTCACTCCCTCACCCCGACCCGTCCCCTACCCATCACAAAGACATGAAAGTGGGGGGCAGACAAGTTGAAAAGAGGACTAATGGGAGTGTAAGGGAGACCAGAGATGGTAACGGTGGGGGAGGGAATATAATCACAGTAGGTTATATACAGGTATGAAAATGTCACCATGAAACCTATTATCTACAATTAATAGATGCTAAAAAAGAACACGTCACCTACACCCATGAGCAAACAAACACAGAGTCCTGATACAGCTACAAATGTTCTGTTCAAAGAGATGTGTCAAAAAATGAGGCTGTGGTCTTGTGTGGCGGTACACACCTGTAATCCCAGCACTCAGGAGGCTGAGGTAGACAGATCAAAAGTTCACAGTCAGCCTGAGTTACACAGTGAGAGTCTGACTTGAAAAAATACAAATGGCTGGGGATGTAGCTCAGTTGGTAGTGTGCTTGCTGAGCAGGTATGAATTCCTGGGTTCCATCCCCAGCACCCCATAAACTGGGCATGGCAATCCTAGAACTCAGGAGTTGGATGCAGGAGGATCAGAAGTTCAAGGTCATCTTCAGCTACACGGTGAATTTAATGCCAGCCTGGGCCACGAGAGACCCTAACTTTTCTTTTTAATGGCTTAAAAAAAATTTTTTTTAATGTGTATGAGTGTTCAGCCTACGTGTAAATGCACCATGTGCATGCAGTGCCTGAAGAGGGCAGAAGGGGGCGTTGGACTCCTGGAAATAGAGTTAAGTACTGTTGTTGGCCTCCATGTGAGTGCTGGGATCTGAACCTGAGTCCTCTGCAAGAGTAGCCAGTGCTCTTAACCACTCAGCCATCTCTCTAGCACCTTATCTTAATAAAATAAAATGAATAGAATAAAATGAAATAATGAACGAAGTAAAGAATAATAAAATAAAAATGAGACTGCAAAGATCTGCTGTGGTCCGACCTCGCAAAACCTCAGGAGTCGGCCCACACCACCTGACTTGATTCTAAAGGCCTAGGAAGGTGAAAGGGTTTAGGCAGGAGGGTGGCCACGTGATTGGATTTGCATTTTGGAAAGGTCACCCGCTGCTCTGTGGAAGGCCCCCAGTGCTGGGAGGAGATGAGGAGATATCTCCTGCTTGAGGAAGTGGCTGCCCCTAGTCGGTGGGAATTGTCATCTGCCTCCCCCGGTCAGCTGCATCCAACAGTCGTTCCATTGTTCTGTGAAGCAGTGGGAAGCTGGGGCCGCATCATCCCGGACCAGGCCAGCTCAAGTGCAGCCCAGCTAGGGAGCCGGGAGGAGCGTCTGTTCAGGCTTTGGGCTTTCGCTGCTTTATAATTAACTCTTCATCCTCCTCTCCCTGGCCGTGGTGGGACTCCTAGGCTCCCCTGTAACGTCCTACCCCAACTCTCCAACGCAATTTGTGGGGAAATGAACCTGAATCAGTTGGGATCAGAAGTGGTCTGAGGAAGCGGACTCAAAAGTGGGATTTGGCTCCCACCACCATGGTGGAGGCGGCAGAGGTGGAGGGAGTGTGGGAGAACAAAGGTGAAATTAGCCCAGGTGGCAACCGGACCAGAGTATGAGCAAGGGGTGTCCTGGCCAGGAGCAAGCTCTCTAGGATTTTTTCATTTTTGAGAGAGAGCGTCTTCCTGTAGCCCCAGCTGGCCTGAAACTTGCTATATAGACTAGGCTAGCTTTGAGCTCACAGAGATCTGCCTGCCTCTGCCTTCTGAGTGCTAGAACTAAAAGTGTGTACCACCATATCCAACTCTCTCTAGCTTTAAAAAAAAAAAAAAAACTCATGATGCTCAAGATGAGTGTGGTGGTTTGTACATGTAATCTTAGCACTTGGGAGATAGAGGCAAAAAGATCAGGTATTTAAGGGCAGGTGAGATGGCTCAGTGGGTACTTGCTGCCAAGCCTGACAACCTTCAATCCCTATGACCCATATGGTGGAAGGAAAGAACCAACTCCTGAAAATTGTCCTCTGTCCTCCACACATGTGCATATGCATATGTGCATATGCATGCACACGTATGCAAGCACACACACACATACACAGACACACACAAAATAAATAAATACAAAAATATAAAAATATTTAAAAGATCAGATGTAGGCCGGGTATGCCTTTAACACCAGTGCTCAGGAGGCAGAGGCAGGTGGATCTCTGTGAGTCTGAGGCCAGTCTGGTCTACATAGCAAGTTTTAGGCCAGCTGGGGCTACAAGGAGACCCTGTCTGAAAAAAACAAAGCAAAACATAAAGATCAGGTGTTCAAGGTTATCTTCAGCTACATTGTGAGACCAATCTGGGATACCAGAGACCCTGTCTCAAAACAAAAGGGTGGGGGTTAGAGATGTAGCTCAGTTGGTAGAGTGCATGAAACTCTGGGTTTGAATAGCTATGTAGCAAGTAGCCTGAATTCAGCCTGGGCTATTTAAGACCCTGTGGAAGTGCTACAGAGATGGCTCATTGGTTAAGAGCACTGACTGAGCTTGCAGAGGACCTGAGTTCAGTTCCCAGCATCCACATAGCGGCTGACAACCATGTATAACTCCAGTTCCAGGGAATCTCCTGACCTCCAGGGGTACTGCAGGCACATGGTCCACTTACATACATGCAGGCAAAACACTCATCCACATAAAATAAAAATAAATAAATTTTTTAAAAGAAGAAAATTATAAGCCATAGAAATTTTATATTTTTATGTGACACATAAGTGTCTATGGGGCACCATCACGATCATTTCTTCTTTCCTCCCCATTGCTAAGGATTGAATTAGGGCTTTGCAAAGGTTCTGTCACTAACTGAACTGTATCCCCAGTTCTGTATTGGGAACTTGTGTGTGTGTGTGTGTGTGTGTGTGTGTGTGTGTGTGTGTATGCATGGGTGTTCCCATTTTTGTGTGTGCGCAGGTATGCAGCCACACTTGTATGCATGTATATGGAGACCAGAGCTCAACATCAGGTGTCATTCCTCAGGTCTTGTTTTTGAGACAGAGTCTCTCACTAGGATCAGAGGCTTACCAATTCGGCTTGACTGACTGACCATCAAGGCCTGGGATCTGCCCATCTCTGTCTCCCCAGCACTGGGATTACAAGTGCCTGCCACAATGCCTGACTTTCTACGTGGGTGTCTGGGATTCAGCTCAGGCCTTCACACTTGTGTGGCAAAAACTTTACCAACTGAGCCATCTCCCCAGGGCCTATATTGGGAACTTTTGAACTCCTCTCTTGTAATGATTTTGAGATTTATAACAAATTATTGTAAATTATAATCACCCTACTGTCTGTAAAAACACTAGAATTTATTCCTCTTATCTAACTATATTTTAGTACCCATTATTCAACCTCCCTCTAATTTCTCCAGCCAACTCTCTAGTCATAGAGGTTAAAATGATATGATAATGAAATGATTAATACCAACAAAATGAGATGCTTTTTAATGAGCTGATGCCTTGGGGGAAAGACCATAAAAGTCAACATATGAAATTCAGAGATCCTCTTCCACAGCAAATAAAAAGAACCTTATCTCCTGCAGGCAGAAGAGAAGTCAGGGCCTGCCCTTCACTGCTAGAGCAAGCCAGGTTCTCCCCCAATCAACTGAGCGAATCTCTTTCTCAGCCCCAGCCAGTCTGCTGCTCAGAGCCTCAGCTGGAAGGGGTGAGGTTCTGAAGATGGAGATGGGGTCACCGGAGTTGATGTCTTTGGGTGCTTTGAGGATCCAGCCCTCTGTAGCCCTTGCAGCTGTGGCCTGCTCCTCCCCATTAAGGGGCTCACTAAGGATTACAGCATCAAGAGCTGCCTTCCTTTCTTCCCCTAGCCCTGGTCTAGCACCAGGATCAAGTCAAAGCCCTGGTGTTTGGGGAAGTGGTGCACCTGCTGGGGAACTAAGGAGGCTGAAGCCAGGAGGACTTTAAGGATAGGCTGCATCCTAGTTTGCTTTCTGTGGCTGTGGTAAAACACTGACCAAAAGTGATCTGGGGAAGGAAAGGGCATATTTCATCTCACAACACCCAGGTCACAATCCATTACTACCCTGAGTGAAATGAAGTAGAAATGTCAGTCTTACAGTGCCAGCTGTGTAAGAGAGAATCAAAGACAGGGACTGGAGAGATGGCTTAGCTGCTAAGAGCACTTACTGCTCTGTCAGAGGACCAGAGTTCAGACCAGTTGTGAGCTGGCTCACAAACACCTGTTACTTCAGCTCCAGTGGATCTGACACCCCTTTCTGGTCTCTGTGAGCAATTGCATGTGCACGCAGACACAAACATTCATACACACATATGAACAGACATACACACAAATAAAAACAAATTTTTTCAAAAATAGTTTATTTTTATTTTCTGTGTATGAGTGTATTATTGCCTGCATGTATGTACGTGCACTCATGTTGTACAATGCCAACGGAGTCCAGAAGAGGGCAATGGATTCATTGGAACCAGAGTTACAGATTGTGAGCGGCCGTGTGGCTGCTGGGAGTTAAACTTGGGCCCTCTGCAAGAGCAGTTGGTGCTCTTAACTGCTGATCCACCTCTCTAATCCCAAAAACTATATCTTAAAAAAAGACTCAGAAGTGGGAACTCCCAGACAAACTTCCTGTGTGAAAACTCAACTGACAACAGCAATGTTAAAGTATCTAAAGACATATTCAATTTAATAACATAGGATTCATTTGCTCCACTTAAAAATATTTTTATATTTATTTTTAAAAATTTACTGGGCATGGTGGCACACATCTTTAATCCCAGCACTCAGGAGGCAGAGACAGGTAGATCTCTGTGAGATCAAAGCCAGCCTGGTCTACATAGCAAGTTCCAGACCAGACAGCTACATAGTGAGACCCTGTCTTAAAAAACAAAAAATTTAAAAATTTATGTGTGTGTATGTGTGTGTGTGTGTGTGTGTGTGTGTGTGTGTACATGCATGCCATAATACAGGTGTGGAATCAGAGGACAACTTGCAGAAGTTGGTTCTCTCCTTCCACCATGTGGGGAACCAAATTCAGATCAACGGGCTTGGCAGCAAGCTCCTTTACCTACTGAGCCATCAAGCTGGCCCTCACTCCACTTTTTCTGTGAAAGTTCTAAATTTACCACAAACTATGTCAATTCATTTGAGAAAAAAAAAAATGCCCTCCCCCATTTTTCTGACTCCCAACAATTTTGAATATGAAGTATTTATTAAGGGAAATTTTCTTTCCTCAGAGATTTTCAGTAAACAGATTGTTCAATTTCTTTTTTTCAGAGAAAGCTCTGTACCTATCTTTCTTGAGAACAAATTTGTTCCATCTTGAATGGTGAAAAGCATTGCCTTGGATAGCATTCCTGCTTGGTTTTGGTGATCAATTTTTTGTAAAATTTTCCTTGGCATGTGACGTGAATCACACAGCAGAGCTGAGTTCTAGCCATTCTCTATTAGTTATGGTTCTGAGTAATGTTTTTTTTTTTAACCGATGGTGTTTCATTGTGTACTTGCGCTGGATAGCTTTAGTGTCAACTTGACACACCTGGGTTGAGGGAGCCTAAATTGGGGAATTGCCTCTATTGGACTGGCCTGCGGCCATGCCTGATGGGCATCTTCTTGATGAGTGACGTGGGAGGGCCCAGCCCACTGTGGGTGGTGCCACCCCTGAGCGGGTGGGCCTGTGTTGCATAAGAAAGAAGACTGAGCAGGGGCCAGGGGTAAGCCAGTAAGCAGCGTTCCTCTGTGGCCTGTGCTCCAGCTCCTGCTTCCAGGTTCCTGCCCTGAGTTCCTACCTTGGGCTCCCTGATGAACTGCGACCTGGGAGATGTAAGTTGAATAAACCCTTTCCTCCCCAAGTTGGTAGTGGTCAGAGTATTTTGTCACAGCAATGAAGAACAAACTAAGACAGTACTTAAGTTAGAAGTATGTTCAGGGTTGCAAAGAGGCCACCACCACTCCAATGAAAGTGTCTTGATAAGGCAAACCTTTACTTCTGATCAGAAGGGGTGCACTACTCACAACAGAGAGCTGGGAAGCAAGCACATGGCACAGGGGATGATAGGACAGGTTTTTATCCTAACTCCTCATGCAGTAGTACTGTGTCTTTTCCCCATTGGCTCGGTCCGATCTCACAGTCTTTCCCAGTCGGCTAAGAATCCAAGCAAAGAAAGAAAAGGGGAACGGGGGGTGGGGGTGGGGGTGACCAAAGAAGGGGAAGGCTCAGGCTCACCCCACTCCCAGGCCATCAATTCCTGGAATGCACCAAGACTCTTTTCCTTCTGTTTATAGGGTGGATGTTAGGGGCGATCAGAAGATTGGAATCCCTTGTCATAAATCAAGAGATTTTTAGGATGGGGAGTGGGTGATTAGAACATTAGAATTCCTTGTAAAATGTTTTATAGTGTTTGAAGGAAAAGACTAATATTTGATGTTTCTTACACATACGTGTGTGTTTATGCAGGTGATGTGTGTATTTATGTGCAGAGACCAGAGGGTGTCGTGTCCTTCCTCAGGTGCTATTCACCTTGTTTTTTTGAGACATGATCTCTCATGGACCTGGAGCTCACCAAGTAGGCTAGGCTAACTGGCCAGTGAGCCCCAGAGATCCACTTGCCTCTGCCTCCCCAGTGCTGGCATTACAAGCATGCATGGCCATGCCCAGCTATTTTTACACGGTTTCTGGGGTCTCAAACTCAGGTCCTCATGCTTACAAGGCAAGCATTTTACCCATTAAGCTACCACTTCAGTTCCCCAGCGGTGTCTTCCCTTTCCTCTCCCTTCCCTTCCCTTCCCTTCCCTCTCTTGTCCCCCGTCTCCCTCTCCTCCCTCGCCCTCCCTTCCCCCCCCTCCTTCTCCTCCCTCCCCACC